>NW_015556097.1:36540-42717 GCF_001515605.1 Sinocyclocheilus anshuiensis | reverse complement strand
GGCGTTTTCAGATTTATCCACTCTGGGACCCGGTTTCAAAAAATATCGGTGTCACTCTCCCAAAACGCCAGATCCGTGTATACGATACAAAATGTATGCGTATACAGCTAAAGACGTCTCCGTGTGGACGGGGCCTGAAGTCAGTTATGATGTTCTTTGGTAATGTAAATATTCTTTGCTCGTTTTCTGTTTGAATAACTGAGGAAATGTAACCTCGTCGTCAAACATTTCAAGAACATTCTTCCTCTCCTGAAAGATTCGCGCACGTCTTTGTCTCCTCAGCGCCATCACAAGCCCCTACTGGCAACTCCTAACCACTTGAGAGACCTCTTGAGCTGTCTTAAATAACTGGGCGATAAGAGTGATTCTTAGCTTTAAGAAATTTGATAACTTGCTTTTATACTTAAGTTTGAAAGTAGGAGTAAATTTAATGAATTCTCAGCACTTAAGACTAAAATGGCACTTTGAGAAGCTTGATAAATACGGGCCCTGAGCTACCAGAATATGTCTCCTTAACTTATCTTACTCTGTGCTTTTGCTGAGTGAATGAGAAATGTGGACAAATTATTGCAAGTTTTATTTGTTTTATCTGTTATTGATTTTTAATGAATTTACAGTTCAGACATTGATTACTTTATGTAAAATGTTGTGTTGACTTTTGGGGGTACTCCAGATAGGGAGCTCTGTCTCCTCACTGCGAGAAGCTCCTGGTTCACACCTCAGCCGAGCGTAGAGGCCTTTCTGTGCGGAGTTTGTATGTTTCCCGAGTGCAGGTGGGTTTGGAGGATGGATGGACATACTCCATTTTTTTCAGTGTTTACTTAGAGTGCAAAAATGATTTATACTGTAAACACTAAACCATATGTATGATATTAAGTTCACTCAAAGAAAACATGCAAGTATACTTGCAGCAGAAAAGATAACAGTACACATATAAGTGTACAACTAGTACACTGAAATTAGTATAATTACTAAGCTTCTTGCCAGAGGCAATTTCAGCAGAGACAAGTAACACAAAATATGTTATACTATATTTGTATGTCAAATTCTACTTAAATATCACTTGGTTCACTTGCAGTTCACTTGTAAAGAAATTACATCAGATTGCTTTCATGCATATTTTTGAATAATATTGAAATTCATGCCAGAATTGGAATGTACTACAGTGTACCGGCACTCATGGACAGGACCTGATAACATTAAGATGCCCTTCAGTTTCTGTTCACACAGGGCAGTACCCTCAACGGGACATCAGTGTACCTTAATTCCCCCTAAAAGGTTAATAGTATACATTAAAGGTACATGACTACTCTAAGGTACGAATCAGCATCTTTTAGGGGTTGATATGGTACAGAGTTGCCCCTTTAAGGGCACTGCCCCAGTGACAAACTACTGTACTAGTTTGAAATTTTTGCACTTTTGTTCTGACAATGTTGGCAAGTAAACACGGACAAACAGAAAAAGAATTCACTTTAGATCTACTCATCTTTTTAATTCTGATATTCAAGTATTCAACCCTTGCCATCAGAGTGAATGTCTGCTGGCTCACATACTTACACTGTGATGAGGACTGAGAAGTGAGGAGACCAGCATGACTCCCACAAATCAAATCCACCATCCAGCAGCTTTAACCATTACAGTATTGATCTCTTCTAGCCCTTGCCCACTGATTCAAGAGTCTGATCTCCAGAGACGACTTTCTTTCTTTGTTTTGAGAGTGACTTTAAAATCCCTCAGGGTAAGTGAATCACAAGGCAATCTATGAACCAGTCTGAACCGAAGGGATCCTGATGTATACATTACCATCTGTGTTGTTTCTCTGAATATTGCTTAATTTGTTCCAAAACAAGGGTCAATACTATGTATTTAAACTTCTTCAGCAGTGTTCATGACAATACTGATTTAAACATAAAAAAGACATACAATGGCAACAAATTCATAAGCTACGTAAGTGAGGGGGGAAAAGAAACAACAGAAAATTATGTCATTGTTAGTGCATGAAAATTAGAAAGAAAAAAGATGAAAGTGAAAATATGGTAAAGAAGTTTCATGAATGCTTAGCATGATTTTCTTCCAACTGTTGCATACTAGTTGCCGAGGAAAATTAGAACAATTGTTATATTGCTCCCTGCTTTTACACCCCTGCTCTTAATGCATTGTTTACTTGAGCATCAGTGGATGTTTTCAGCCTTGTATGAGTCGTGTTGCGTATGAGTCTATCAGTTGTCCTCAGTGTGAAAAGATGATCTCAAAATCATTGTGAGGGGTTCAAATGTGCAGAATATGCTGGAAAACCTAAGAATGTGCAGGACATGGAGAATGGCAGGTAGTTTAACTGCTCAGCACCTAAACTTAACATCTACCTTACTAACTGTTAATATGCTGCAAATTAGGAGTTTATTGAGGCAAAAGTATAGTTAATAGTGAGAATTGGATCTTAAAATAAAGTGTGACCCTAAAGTGTTACTGAGAGTACTCTTCAAAGTGTGCTGTCATAAATTAAAATTTGGCTAGAAGTATAGAGCTATATACTATAAGCAGTATACCTCAAGTTTACTTGTAGTATAGTTTAGTACATTTATATTAGTATACTTACTACATTACATATTCTTGGAAAATATAGCTGAACGTTGTTATGTCTCGTTCTGTGATGGTTTTGTTTTCATTCATGATTCTGAGTTTAAACTTGAACTCTGAGATGACTTACCCTGAGATGGGAAACTCTTGAGTTTTCGGTTTCAAAACAGCTGAACAGAGTTAGTTCAATCCACTCTGAGTAGGTTGACTCTGAGTTTAGCGCGTGCACCACGACTATGAAAAGCCATGATCAATGGAGCTCCGAAATTATGATTCACCATGGCAACAGCTCCCGCCAAAAAGACTTCCGCATACTACGGAATACGTAACTTTAATTCTAAATCAATGTTATCAGAGGTGAAAACTGGCAGAAAGGTAATTTATTGAACTAATATTCATTTTCATGTTATCCCACAGGCAAAAAAAAAAAGAAAAAAAATGTGGCAGCAGAAAAAAAATAAACAAAAACATAATTCAGTCAGGTAAAGCTTCAAGCATGAAATGGTTGTATGCTAACGTTACATGACTTTACAAACATTTGACATTCAATAAATATCATTCAGTGTATACATATTTCAATGTGCAGCAGCTTTTCCCATAGTCTAATGCTTTTTCACATAATTAAATGTTCTCTAATCCAATATGCTACATTTCTTAATTAAGGTAATGAAAAACATTTGACTTCTATTCAGAAGCCAACAGCAAGAAGGCAGAGACTCGTAAAGAGGGAGGAGAACCTGCACCAGCATCACTGACAGATGAAGAGGAGATGGCCATAATACCAATATTAACATCCAACAGGGAAAATAATAATTTGTTGCTTTTGTATTTGTAGAACATAAAGATGACCAAATAAACTGTGAATAAGAAATTCTAATTATTAGGTTACTTAGAGGTCGCAACAAGATGTTATCAAGTGAACGCCATTTAAAAATGGTACCGTCCAAATAAATATGCATGTGGATATGGAAAAATAAATAAATAAAATAAAATTAAATAAAATTTATAAAAAGACATGCCATTTTTTGTCACATTTACCGTGTCTGCATGATGAAAATGAAAGTGGTCTGCTGAGAAAAATAATCTTCTTTCCATTTTCATTAAGATTATTTTTTTTACCCCGCTGGCAATTATTTTGACTTGTTTACCCCAGGAAACAAGACTAAATATTGTATATATTTTTTCTTATATAGACAATGCATCATGATTTAAGAATTTTTAGATAGTTGTATTTGAAATAAGGCAAAAATCTCAGCAATAAAAGCAATTTTTGCAGCGTGAATGAATGAATGAGGTATTTAAAAATTACTTACGCTTTAAAAAGGGGGAGGAGACCGAAAGAAACTCTGGGTTTACCGAAGAAAACCTGCTCCAGACCAGGTTAGGTTCACAGAGTAAGTTACTATGGTAACTTATCGAGAGGTTCCTTTTACTGGAACCGAAAACCCTGAGTTTCCCACTTTCTGGAATACACCCCTGTTCTGCTTTGCCTGAGCTCTAGTTCCTTGTTTGTTTCCATGGTTGTTCCTTCTATTCGTTGTTCAGTTTCATAATGTTATAAGTGGGTGCATTTCTCCTGTGATTCTCCAGCATTTTCATTGTCAGATTGTGAAATACAGATTTTATGTGTGTGTGTGTGTGTGTGTGTGTGTATGAATGCCCCTATTTGGTGTGTATTTAAAAGGATATTTCACCCCAAAATAAAAATTGTGTCATTTACTCAACCTCATGTACTTCTAAACCTGTATGTCTTTCTTTTTTCTATGGAACACAAATTAAGATATTTTTGGATGAATTATCCCCTGAAATTGTGTGAAACTCAGTTAGCAGTTCTAGAAGTGTCTGCATACATCTACTTATGCAGAATGTACAATACTCCAATGTAGGAGCATTATGCACTGTATGAGTAATGATCACATGTACTTTTCCCATCATCATGGAAACTGCAAGGCTTCACCCAGTTGTGTGCTTCTGTTATGAACTAAAAGTATGGTATATATTTTTAGTGCATAGTGCATTTGTAAATTTAATATATCTGGCTTCTGGTGTCATCCACTTCCAGCTATTTTTAGCTATACAAAACAACTCGTTTTGTTGCTTGATATTGCAAACTGGTATTTCTTACCAAATTATTTTAATGCATTATCTTAATTATAAACACTAGTTTGCAGTGCAAACAGTTTTACTCTCTACTGCACTTTGTTATTCTTCTCGTTATTTCCCTTCAGCTAATAAACCAGAAGTTTCCATGCTTAAAAATAAGGTGGATAGAATGGAATGTTATTCCCTTTTTCATGATTTACCCTGGGGAGAGGCTGCACTACAGACATTTACTGAAAAAGGGGTGAATAACCCCATTAAGACTGCAGGTGGCAGAGAGGATTGACATTGGTGCAATTCATTGAGTCTGCACTCACATAAAGTGTTTCCTCATTCTGGGAGTGCTAGAATAGCACCCTGCCACCAAAGATTATCAGCTGTCTGCTGTCCTAACCCATGTTTGCACATATTCAACCTTGTTTCCTTAAGACATATCATGCCAGGTGTCACACTACCAGGGTCTCTGTGGTATGGGCAGCTGGACAAGCTTGCCTACGGGAAGATGACGAGGAGTTTGAGACATGGCACAGACTGAGCAGCTTCGGATGTACCTGGTGACATCCCGGGCCATACTGGGCCACCAGTACCGGACTTGGAGCTGCGAGAGGGTCCGTTTGCTGCCTAGGTGTCCAGAGCCCGGTACTCTGTGAACTGAGCCCTGAAAGGTTTGGCGTTGTGGTGTTGGGACATAGGTCTTCCCTTCTGGGCCTCCCAGAGGAGCAGGCTCGGTGAGAGATATTGCAGATTTTTATGGTCGGTGATGACAGTGAAAGGATGGTGGGCTCCCTTCAGCCAGTGACGCCACTCCTCCAGAGCTAATTTGATGGTGAGCAGTTCCCGGTTGCCGATGTCGTAGTTCTGCTCCACTGGAGTCAGTTTTCTGGAAAAGTAAGCGCAAGGATGAAGGCTGGGAGGCTCACCACAGTGCTGTGACAGCACGGCCCCGACTCCGGTGGTGGAGGCATCCACTTCCACCACAAAGGGAGCTTGGGGATCGGGATGATGAGAAGCCTTGGAAGACTGACGGTGAGTTAGCTAGGCCATACGGCATGACCCGATATTCATAGTGGCCTGCGGGAGTTATGAATGCCATCTTCCACTCGTCGCCTTCCCGGATACGAACGAGGTTGTACGCGCTCCGCAAGTCCAACTTGGAGAAGATGCGGGCTCCACAGAGTTCCTAGAGGGTGGCTGGGACCAGACGAAGTGGGTATGGCAGCTTTACCATCTGGGAGTTCAGCGTGCGATAATCGATACACGGCCTCAAACCCCAGTCCTTCTTGCCCACGAAGAAGCTTGAGACAGCTGGTAAGGTGGATGGTTGGATGAATCCCTGTTTGAGAGCCTCCTGGATGTAATCCTCCATGGCCTTGCGCTCCAGGATGGACAGAGGGTATACTCTACCCTTGGGGAGATTCATCCCAGCCAGCAGGTCGATGGCACAGTCCCATGGCCGATGAGGTGGAAGGCGGGTGGCGGCCTGCTTACTAAAAACATCCT
>NW_015556097.1:23732-36493 GCF_001515605.1 Sinocyclocheilus anshuiensis | reverse complement strand
TGATATGAAATTGCCCGAAGAGCCCGAGTCGACGAGGGCGGAGACTGAAAAAGAACAATCGGCGGTGAGTAGTTGTACTGGTAACAAGGATAAAGTTGAGATTACTGGATCGAGTTGAATGGTACTCACCGCAGGGTGTGAGGCCCTGACGGGGCAGGCTTGAATGAAATGGCCTGGAGTAGCGCAGTACAGGCATAGTCCAGCCGCTAGTCGGCAAGCGCGCTCAGCGCGAGTTAGTCTGGTGGAATACACGTGCATGGGTTCTGGTACTGGGGGACCGCTGGTGGCTGCTGCAGGCTGGGGGACGGCTTCGTCAGGCTGGCAAGCGTTGGGAGATGCGTGTGGCTCTTTGCATGAAGCTCTCTAACCCCATAGTATCATCATAGATGGCCATTTGAGTGCGGATGCGAGGATTCAAACCCTGCCGGTAGGCACTGAGGAGAGCAGTTTCGTTCCAGCCACTAGTCACCGCTAGCGTCCGAAATTGCAGGGTGTATTCGCTGGTGGTAGAAGAGCCTTGACGCAGCCGCAGGTGTTGGTCTGGGATGGATAGCATTCCTGTAGCTGAGCCAAACACTTCCTTGAAATGAGTAGTGAAAGCATCATACGAGTTGATTATGGCACTTTTGGCGTTCCATATTGCTCGTGCCCACAACAGTGCTCTGCCAGTTAGCAGGGAAATCAAGAAGGCTACCTTCGAGTGTTCTGTGGAGAATTTTTGCGGCTGCATCTCGATAAACAGTGCCACTTGGAGAAGGAAGCCGTCGCACTCAGCATAGCAAGCAGGAATGGCCATGGGACTTACAGAGGCAAATTGCGGGGTAGTGACTGGCGTGAGAGAGCCCCGGAGGGTGTTGACCAATTCCTCCAGTACCTCTGCGGGCGTGGGAACCTGGGGATCCATGGAGGTGTATGTCCTGGGTCCGGTCTTTTGTCACACTTTGAGTCAGAGACACAAGGTAAGGATGCAAACAGGAGGGTTTATTGACAATTCGGAGAGCAAGCTGATGACAGGTGAGTATGAGAAGATAGAGAGTTCTTGGGTTCTTAGCTCTGGGTAATTAGTTGGTATCCTTAGCAGGTATCCGGGGAGGATGAGAACGGGATCGGCGGAGAACAGGATCACTGGAGCTTCTAGGGGTAAGTAAACAACAGGTCAGACACAGGTAGGAGTCAGGCTAAGTTCAAGCTGGTAAACGGTAGACCAGACAGTGAGGCAGTGAGAGGAGTGCAGGGATATAGTGTGCTTAATGAGTCTCTGCAGGTGCGGGTGATCAGTACTCAGGTGATTGCGATCTGGTGTGTGTCGGCGCTGGTGACTGAGGTGACGTAGGTGACTGTGAGGGCAGAGACTCCCTGACACCAGGTTCTTCAAACGTTACTAGTTGTAATATTTATAGTAAAGTTTATAGTAAATATATGTTTAATATATTTTTACACATGCATTACCATATTTTATCTATATATTATAAAGTGTATTAATGAATATAAAATTACATATATCGTGATATACTGTATAAGTAAATATATTGTCACATATTTTTCAATATATGAAAAGCATAAGGGCATGCGCGTCGTCACACATTATGTAATCCTGCTGGAAAGGTCACACGCGGTTAGTTCTTCATCTTTGTACTTCGTTTAAAATCTCCATCTCATTTTCTCCTCCAACTTTAAAATCATGCGACATCGTTATTTTACCTTTTTTGTAAAGGGCATTTGACTTTTTTTGCATGTTCACTTTGTAAACACTGGGTTGGTACTTCCGCCTACGTCACGCGTGACCTTTCCAACATCACCTAATAAAGACGCACATGCACATCGCAGAGCTAATGCTAGCCCAGCATTTGTGGTTAAAAAAAGTGTATAATTTTTTTTTTTTTTCAGAAAATGACTGATCGTTTTGCTAGATAAGACCCTTATTCCTCGGCTGGGATCGTTTAGAGCCCTTTGGGGGGTGGGGGTAATTTATCAGGAAAGTTATATTTTGGAAGTGAACTTATCCTTTAAGTTACACCAGTGTTCTTCATTATTAATAAACATGTTAAGTGCTTTACAAATAAATGTATTATTCTGACTCACATTATAAAGTTATTCTGCATACATATCGCCAAAATTTAAAGAACAAAAAACACTTACAATGCAATAAAAAGCATTCTTTATTATTTCATGAAGTTGTCTCTGTCTTTGATGTCTTACTACAACAGTATAATCCACTAATTAATTCAGGAATGTTTAGTGAGGAGGCAGGAAATCCATTCATCATTTCATTGGTGGACAGAACTATAGATCGGGCCCACAGCTAGCCATGTTTATAGATTAGTGTTGGTAAGTGCAGCTCAACATGAAGAGTGTTTTAATTGGCCGAGACTGATTGAGGACTTGCCTAAATGACTGAGAGATTAGCAAATGTTGCAGTGCCGTCAGTGCTGAAGGTCAGCTTCTTTCATTCTCCCTATTAACGCGTATCACGCCTCACCGCTGATCGCAACAAAACAGTCAATTAACTGATTACTGCGCTCGCTTTAGCCTGGGGAACATATTTCATTAAAACTGTATCACAGTACTAACAAAGCCATCATACAGCCACTTTAGTCTCTTTGGAGCAATTCATTAGTGACATTTCAGCATTTTTCATTGAAAGAAAAATTGCAATAAAATTGTTGTTAACCAACACTTACAGAAGGGTGCTACAATATGATTTGTGCTCAAAACAAAGGGAACCCCTCCGTGAAGATGATCTATGAATGGAACAAGCCTACATCATATTAAAAAAATGTTCCGTTATGATTATAGAGTTACTTGATGTTGTACACAGAAGAAAAATTTATACTGGGACAGAGAGGCCGTTAATTAGCATATGCAAGATTTTCAGAAGGACAAAGAAGGGTTTAAACCAGCTGTGTGTTCTGTTAGTGTCACTGACAGTATAAGCCTCTTGAGCAATCGCTTATTTGGGACTCTTCAGTGACATAAATGGTGACATGGTCAATGAATGACACCTTTCAATATATACTATGTAGGAAGTTAAAAATTGTCCAACAAACCTGCTATTTGACAGATTAATGTGACAAATTAAGTTTATTGTCATATTTTCAGCTCTATTTTGGCCTAATTAGATCAGGTCTGTGTCTATGTACTATATGACTGCCAAAGCTTGACAAATGACATTGTCACTCCAGACATCTCTTGTTTTTGCTTGTTCTATAATGATAATGAATATGAATCTGATATTTGAGATCTGAGAACATTTTTGTCATTTTGTGTTTTGCAGTGTAAAATGTGCTATTATGATACTTATGTTAGCGTCACCACCCAAAAAGGCCAACCCCGGTAAGTCTCTAGATGCAAGTATATGTTTGGTAATTACTGTAAACATTTTGCCCAATTAGTTATCTGTCAGATTAAATATTTGAGCACTTCAACAGTTCTTCTCCTCAAGAAGGTTCGAGTTCTCTTTCATGTCTTTAAATGGTGCAGGATGAGTGGCATGCTGAGGTTTTTTACACTTAGGCTTACACTTAGGCCAAAATTCTGTTAATCACCCTCATGTCGTTCCAAATCCGTAAGACCTTCGTTCATCTTCGTTCATCTTTGGAACACAAATTAAGATATTTTTGATTTTGAATTAAGATACTTTTGATGCGCGTGCTTTCCCCTGAGCGTAATTAATGTAATCAGAGTTGGTTACGTTCTGGGGAAAGGGCGCACAAGCGTTGTGGTACTCTCCAAACTGGCAGAAGACCGTAACTCGGGGGAGAAGAATTGTTGAATAAAGTCATTCTTTTTGTTTTCTTTGAAGTTGAACCACTGATGTCACATGGACTGTTTTACCGATGTCCTTACTGTGTTTCTGGGTCTGGGAACATTTCAGTTGTGTTGCTGTCTATGGGAGGGTGAGAGAGCTCTCAGAGTGATGTTTTATAAACAAATTTCGGGAGGATTTCGGGAGGAGCACGCACAGATAATTAACACGGCCAGTTCATCATTAGTGATTACACCATTTATCCAATCAGCACAAGAGAAAACTCCTATAAATAACCAAGTACGTCCTACCTTTGTTATTTCCTTCCTTCCGTTGTTATTTCTCAACTTTCAGCATTCGGTTCGCTCCTTTTGCCTTTTTACCACAGACCCAATTTCCCATCCAACGAAAAGATCCATGATCACTCCTTCTCTGCCAGACACGACCGCCGAGCACCAGGCTTCATCGCGGCCGCTGCTCTTCTCGACCAGCCACACGCTCTGGCCAATAGACTGTATTGCTCGACACCACCATTGTTCCGCACAAGACCCGGCTCTCCTCAAGCGCTGGGTCGCAGCAGCAGCAGGCCTTCAACGAGCCTGGGCCGCACCCCAGATCTCACCGCAGCAAAGCCTCACTCGCTTCCCGCTGCGGCTCAGCCTTGCACCGTACGCAGCCGGGCCTCCAGCTCTCTTAACAGACGCTAGCTCGAGGCTGCCTCCGCTAACGGCGCAGGCCGTGTTGCAAATTCATTTTCAGGTGAAGTCGCTAAAGGCAGGTTTTCGTTTCCGACAGCACGCCAAATACGCATAACCTTTATTTAATTATATGTAAGTGTGAACTCGTGAAATGCATCAAAAATATCTTAATTTGTGTTCTGAAGATGAACAAAGGTCTTACGGGTTTAGAACGACATGAGGGTGAGTAAATAATGAGAGCATTTTTATTTTTGGATGAACTATCCCTTTAAGGTTGCATTCACATACTAAACCTAGGTTTGAGTGATAGTCATTTTTGCCATAACAAAGACCACTAATTCAGAAATTGCCCTTTATTTCAGTGAGACATGTACATGTACTTGTAAAGTTTTACAAAAACAACTGCCATTGATCATTCCCAAAGGTATCTGAATGCCCTAACTGTAAACTATACTACTGTATTTGTCACACAAGCATTTAAATCATTTATCAGTGCACCTGACACTCTAAGAAAGGAACCAGTTACAGTATCAAAACTCACAGTTAGCTGAGCCAATTAAGAAGAGACAAGGATGACCTTTTAAAATCAATATTTGTTCACACTTTTTTTTTAATTGACACAGTGACATGGTTAATAGAATCCATTTGACTCATTGAACGTATTCTGTCCTAAATCAAATTCCTATTGTTAAATGCACTCTACAACAAATGAATGACATTTAACAATGAATGTATATAAAATCAAAAATCTAATTAGAAGTTTGGTGAGTACACTTCCCATTTATCTGACCCTTGTTTTGTGGCTATTCATATTTATTAAAATAAATATGTCTTGGCCTCAGACGGGTCACCCATGCAAACAAAAACGTGAAAATCACCAGTTCCAGTCTGATTGACTGGCTGATGTTTAACTTCCTGCAAGGTGCTTAGCTTTAGTACTGTGTGTTTACAAGGTCTCAGGACAGGAAAACATTTCTGTTTAGGACGGAAAGCAATTGCAATCACAAATTCTACACAATCAAAAGAATTCCACAAATTATTCCTTATTGTATGATCTCTCTATTACCTATAATGAAATAACAATGTCATGCTCTCCTCAAATTTTTTTTTTTTAAAGTTTTAATCATATAAAGCAATCCAACACTGAGGATTTCTGTACTACAACAGTTACTGGCTCTTATCGAGAATCACTTTGTTTCTCTTTTGTAAGTCACTCTGGATAAAAGCATACTTGTAAATAAATGTCAAACATGTCAACCAAAATGACTTAGTACTTTAGGGCTGATATTGTGCTAATCACATCATATGTATTTATACACTGGATGTACTCCAACATGTGTCATGTGCAAGCAGACTTATTTGAATGTGTAAAAACTATGTGTGTCTCATCTTCACAGCCAAACAAACATGATAAAAACGTCCTACTTAAATGATCACATGACAAAAAATTCAGTCACCTGGATACAGGAGGTGGGCACATGTTTCCTCTTTCTCCACTCTGCCCTGCATCACAGGCTTCTCTGCAAATGCCCATTAAGGAACCGCATAGCTGTGTTACAAAGTACTGTTATCTGTCACATAACTATTTCTGGAAAACTATTAAGTGCTACAATTCTCTATATTTATGTAATGAATATAGGCTACAACACTAAGTTATTGGTTCTGTTTGCAAACTCAAGGTTTGTTAGCACAGCTGCAGGAATTCTCTTTAGAGTGTTCAAAGTTTTGCAGCAGGGCTCGTGTGTTGACATATGCTATGTAAATGAGGGTACAGCCTCGGACAGCGCGCCTCTGAGGTGCCGTCGTCAAGTATGCTAATAAGAAACACTCAGCATTTGGCCTCATTGGCATGCTGGTCATCATGGTGATGTCACAACTAGCAAATGCGAGGGGGTCCTGACCTTTTCAGCCCACAGTCGCAGTAAACACGAACTGAATACTGAGGTAAACCTGGGTAAACTCTTTAGAAAAATGCAAAATAAGAAATGAAATGATGTGGAGAGGAAAAGCCTAATCAAAGTAACAACACATGGAATTATCAGCAGAAATTGTGGAACAGACAAGGAAACACATATCTTGATATCAGTTACCTGTGGAACTTCAGTACAGTAACTTTTCAGTAATGGACTTGCATTTTCAGTGTATATTTAAAAGTGTGGTTGTGTATCTGTGTGGGCCAGATCTTATTCTGGTAAACCCAGGATTATTAGTATGTCTAAATAATTCTAAGTCTCTCTTACCTTAATGAACCACTACAGGCCTGAAACAACTGTTTGTCAGAAAAAACTGTATGACAACCTATTGTTACACCTCCAGTCGATCTGAAAAGAGGCTTTGTGTTCTTTGTTCTTAAGTCAATACATGCATCTGGGAGCCCTGAGAAGAATGTAACATGGGCTGAGTTGTAACATCATTAGTCATGGATGACTACCACCACTATCCTGAGGTGAAAGTTTTACACAGAAGTCTCTCCTTTTACATATTTAATGAAAAATTACAGAAAATGGGACAGTGCGTAAGGCAACATTTCACACAGCTATAAAAGGGGACGCATACGCTGTCTGATGTGTTTTCTTATGTGTAGTGCTGCCACATAAGGGGAAGTTTATTTATAGCTGCAGTTACCAATAGAAATGTGCTGTCAATTAGATGTGTATTGCTTTCCCCTGTGTATTGTTTTCTCCCATTTGTATTGCTGGGTTTGACCCAGAACTCTAGTATCGCGAGATTCAACTCGCGCCCCGTTGTCACGGGATGTGTCGTCATCCAAGCGGGAAATTGGTAGCGTTTATTATCCTTTATTGTATACCAGCATTCTGCCGTTCAAAAGCGGCGTTGCTCACAAGTCTCTTTCTCGTTTCCCACGACCGGATTAAGAGGATTATCTAACGCATGGGCTGTGTTTTTCCCTATTGACTATGGGGACATCTTCTTGTGGAGTATAAATTTTTTTACTTTGTGCTTTTTGTGGAATACTTGCCTTGAAGGACATTTAAAACGCCAGCGCTGGGTGGATTTGCGCTTCCGGAGTATAAAGACATTACCGGTGAGACCGATTTGAACTCTTTTCTCTCCTTTTTTGTATATAATACACGGTTGGGACATTGAGAGACCTTACACACGCACACAGTTACACACTGAAGAATTTTATTATTTCGTCTTGATTGTACTTGCTGTTAATATTGTAGGTATAATACACTTTGCTTGGATATTGGATTTGGCTTGTGATATTTCCTTGATACACTAGTTTGTCCTCCCATTGTTTTATTTGTGTAGTTCAAGACTACACAAGTAGGCTCAGCCAAATTGCATGAATAGAGAGTTGGTTCTTTCTGCATAGCCGCAGGAAGCTTCTCAGGTCCTGCCATGGGTGCGTCTGGGGCTTGGATACCCTGCATTGAAATCTCCTGTTCCTGTGACTTGCAACACCTGTTGATCCTGGGAAAACATAAAACAACCACTATTAATAAATATTTAAGCAATAATACAAAAGATAGTGTGATCAACTACTACTTAATCACGACTATGATGCAGCAACATGACAGCTGAGATCACATAGCAATTGATCACACCCTCATCTCATGTATTGCTTTTGTAAAATGGCTACTTCATTGAGATTATCATTGTATTATGGATTATGGATTCTTGCAGTCTGTTGAAGACCATGTCGTTGTCAGCAATCACACAGGAGAGGCAGAGGTAAGTAATACACAACAGCAGGTTTATTGAAAGCAACGGCAAGAGTGATCAGTGCAACAGTCCAATGGTGAGTTATCCTGGAATCAAAAGGGTTCAGAGCTCTTAGCTATATAGTGATTGGTGTCCTTTTCTTGCAGGTGATCCAGAGGAGCGAAGGAGCAGTGGAGCAGATGGTAACGCTGGGAACAGAGCGGTGGAGTATCCTCGAGGTGAGTAAACACAGGTAAGGAGTCAGGTAAGTATTGCATCACAAACTGTAGACGCGACACTATGACAGAGGGGAGAGTGCAAGGATATAGGGAGCGTGATGAGCTCTGACCGGTGCGGGCAACTAGTAATTGGGTGATTGGGATCTGGTGAGCGTTGGGGGCGGTGACTGTGACTCCCTGACAGTCGTGAGCAATAAATCTTTTCTTTCATAATGGCGAAGAAAACAGAAGTTGGACTCTCGATGATTTGCTTCTAGACCCATCAAAGCAGCCATGGTTACATTAAGTCAACCGCATCAATTACTTGAACCCTCTGTGTAGCCCTCAGCTGCTTTAAGTTTAGGTTTAGCTGTAACAATGCTAATTTACTCACCATTGTGTGACTGTTGCAGCGTTCACTTCTGGGAGATGGATGGTGGTCTCGCTCATCACCTTAGCATTGGTGAGCATGCACTCTCAGATGTGCTTGTAAGCACGTGCTACCATTGTGAAGCGGGACACCCTCACTCCGTCACAGTGCACCGCGTTTGGGTAGAGAGCACAAAGCCTTGTGAAGATGTCCTCCACTACTCAGTTGCAGTCAGGCCACTGTGCAGGACTATAAGCCCCAACGAAACACCTGCAAATTACAGCAGAATACATATTATTAATGTAAGATTGTTCTCAATGTGTGATCCTTACTCTGTTATTTTTATTGTTTTTATGTATTCTGTCTGTTTTGCTTTGTGTTGTCTAGATGTTAATTTTCTGTGCATAGTCATGTTGTCTTGTTTGTTTTCTAGGTCGATGTTGAAATATCATATCAATAAATTAGGTCTGTACTGGGTTACTGTGTTGTGGCATTATTACAGCTTTATACGGTGTCGTTAGTCAGCCTGTCTGGGTTTTTTTCACAATAATGACTGCACATTAACCCACTTATTACATGGCTACTTACTAAAAGACAGTAAAAGACAAATAATTTGACACAAAATATTGATCCAAAATAATTTTATTGATTAAGAAATGATTGTCTTTCTTCTGCTAAATAAAATAGTCAGATGTATGGTTGGAACTGTGCCCATAGCAACGTAACTTGCTTAGCAACATAACAAAGTCAGCATTAAACGTTAATCACAACTAATAATTTACGTTTTAACTAGGCTAAGTTTGAACTTAACAGGCTGCAGGAAGATAAGCGTCAGGTTTTACTCATTTTACTAGAAATCCTTACTAAACAAATAAAGCTGGAGGTGATATTTCAACCAGTTTCAGTTATATTATACATATTTTTATACAAAACTTTTTAGACAACCAAGACCCTACATTTTACATACCTTTTGGTGCTCTCCACACCTGGTGGCGCAATCTTCTTAATGGCCCTGAATTGTCCCTGTTTTAGGGTGGTTTGGTGACATGGTGGGTAAATGGTCTTATTCTTGTCATACTCCCCCAATGCCTGCCATAGCGTGATGATCTTGATGCACTCTTCTCCAGTCAAGGCCAGACGGTGGTCTCTGAGGCTAACCAAAAACTCTGCCAAGTCCTGCACGGCTCCATACCCCTCAATATTATCAGGTCCAACAGAATCCTAAAATAAAAGATAATTTAGGAACTTTTGATAGCAACAACGAATACAAATATTCACATGAAAGCACAGCCAACATATCCCAGATTTTGTTTACGCACATGTAAATGTACATTAAAAAAGAAACTGGGCCCTTACATCATGTGAAGTGCTCTCTTCAGATGTTGGAAGATCAGTTTCTGCGGATAATTGGTCCACTGGGACTACATGAAAAAGGTCAATATTTCGTTTAAATTTGTATTTATGTCTTTCAATATGACAAATATACATTAAGAGTTAGTGTAACAACAAATACCGAAACCTCTCTGAATACTTTGGTAAAACTCACAGTCATGTGTTCCAGGAGAGTAACTTGTAGTCTTGCAGAACTTTATCAGTTTGCTGGTAAAGATATTCCACTCCAATAAGCTCACCTTTAAAATATTAAAACATTGACGCAGACGCAGAAGATGATTGTAGGAATGTGGCTGTTGCACATCAGTTGTTGCTGCCACAGCCTCATTCCACCTTGCAAGTCCACCCAAAAGATGCGCCTGGAAGAAGGTGTCACTTGCCAGCATACCTGTAAATTCAACAAAGAAAAAAAAAGACCACACAAAAATTTTATATAAATACACAAATAGCTGTTCTTGCAATTCTCATAATTATTTAAATATATAATTGAATCAAATCTTGTTTTAATAATTCAATTAAATCACTTATTTACCTGGGATGAATTTGTTAAGGTGCATGTGAAATGACTCAAGCGAAGTGGAACCTCTGGCACAGCGGTAGGTTGACGGTGCCCTCCCTTCACTACAGTGCCTGTCTGCATGTAGAGCTGCACACCTAGAGGATCCTGGATGCAGGCCACATGCTTCCACTGGGACTTCAAGATCTCTCTAATCCGAGCTGAGTTTATTAGTAAGACTCCCAGAGTGTCACGACCAGCATCTCCATCAAAGGCCTGAATATGGCTCTCAATCATCGCCAGGGTCTCCTTGCTCCCACTAGTGGCTATCCTGCAATGTAGGGCTAGCTCGCTATGGCTGATATAGCACAGCACATCAGCCTCGGATGATGGTTTCCGGTCAGCTTCTAGCTCTGCTCGCTTTGCCTTCTTCAGGGCTGTCAGCCCATTTTTAAGATCCGACCATATTGTGATGTGATAGTGGCCTTGATCTCATCCATCCTTTGCAGGACATCCTGGGCATACACCTGCATCAGCCACCGGTGCTTAGGGACAGAAGGCATTGAAGGAGCAGGTTCAAATGTCACAGGCAGGATCAGGGTCGACGTGACAGCACTGGCAATCCCCTTGCAATCTGTCAGATACTGGACTGTCTTTTGCAGCCAGACCTCAGCATGACGCTCCTGCAGCTTGCAATGGATCTGGCTGCTGCTGTTTCCCAGCCCTCGCTGACGCATCAAACTTACTACCTCGAAGTCACATGCAAATTTTGATGTAAGAATGCATGGGAACTGCAGCCTGTGGCCAATGTCGAGCTGGGAGACGATATCATGGCTCCAGCTGATGACCTTTCTCTTACATCTTCAGCAGGCCAGGTATTCAGATGCCACAAAGTACATCTTACCCAAGGCAACCACCTGCCTGATCTTTTGATGCAAGCCAGCTGAGGTCAGAAGGTCTTTCTCACAGTCTGGATGCGGACAGGTCAGCTTCACTTGCCACAGTTTTCGTAGCATCCAGAGCAGCAGGGGATGGCCAAAGTAATTATCCAAGGAAGGAGAATTACTGGTCTTCAGTGACACCTGTGGAGGATACCACCAAAGTTTGTCCACCCTGCTAAAGATCAGCTCAGGATGCCCCTGTGCTGTCCACCTGACCAGGGCCTTGGACATCCACCTCTGGTCCACTTCAGGCAGGGTGTGTATCCATCCAGCTGGAAGATAGACAAAAACATAAAAAACACATAAATAAATAAATGCAAATTCACATTGCTTCACTTTACTTTATTATCCCTGCAAAGGAAACTTGAATATTTTCAAGGGCAGCGCATGTGCCTGGGCCAAAGCTACAAAACAAAACACAGGACAAACAGATAAACATGACTGCTGAACAGCAATAAATACTAAACAAACCAAAAAAGTGTTATACAAAAAAATGTTTGCTTATGTAACGTCTGCTTAGGATCATTGAGGGTCATGGGGGCTTTATGTCTCAGAGACCCTTTCAGCCTTTTGACATTTGCATATAAATTACAGTCCTGGCCCCAGATTCTACATTTATATGGGTGCTAAATTGCCAATGGTTCCCCCCACTATCAAGGAGATGCTAAACAGTTCACCGCTCTCATCTCCCCATCTGACTTAAAACACATTCCAATGTCCTGGGAGACAGTCATCCTCAGTACCTGGCACCAAATGTTTGATGGCCAGCGAACTACCCCCATGCTCACAATACACATAACACACACACACATAAAGACGTTTTCTTTATTTAGACTATAATTAATCAGTTACAAATGTATCTGGTATATGCATGTGTTGTTTGTATGTTTCCCTATTATATTAGCCTAGTTACAACTCTTTATTTGTATTAGTTAGACTCTCAACGCTTATATTCAGGTATATGAGTGTATCTCTGCTTTAAGATCTTCTAGATGTTTCGTTCTTGGTATCAAAATGATCAGCTCTTTATTCGTCAAACAATGATGTACACTATGTGATCGTGAAATGCATCATACTATTTGTACCATATTTTGGGTAAAACTGCACCAATCCTCCAGACTAGCAATAAACATGCAAATGGCCCATAAACAGAGACAGAGAAAGTTTCTCCCACTCAAAAGTCATGCCTCTGATTGGCCATCCCACCCAAAAGGTGGGTGTGGATAGGAACT
>NW_015556097.1:8799-11693 GCF_001515605.1 Sinocyclocheilus anshuiensis | reverse complement strand
TATATGCATGTGTTGTTTGTACGTTTCCCTATTAGATTAGCTGAGTTACCACTCGTTATTTGTATTAGTTAAGCCCTAAATGCTGATATTCAGGTGTATGAATGTATCTCTGGTTTAATATATTCTAAATGTTTCTTTCTTGGTATCAATATGATCTGCTCTTTATTCCTCAAACAATGATGTACACTATGTGATCGTGAAATGCATCATACTATTTGTACCATATTTTGGGTAAAACTGCACCAATCCTCCAGACTAGCAATAAACATGCAAATGGCCCATAAACAGAGACAGAGAAAGTTTCTCCCACTCAAAAGTGTTAGCTGTAGTTTCATTTATTAAATCCCTTATATTCACAATTGATGGTCTCTGTGTGCTGCTCACAATTTGGAGTCACTGAAGGTTGATCCCTTGCTACATGCTAAGTTAATGCTAGTACTGTATGAAGGAAAGTTATTCTTTCTTGGACAGGAAAATAATCTTTCCTTGAATTGATAAATGATTATATTGTCTGCTCAGTGGACGGACAGATCAAATAATAGTAATATTGATTCTGCTACAGTTAATTCTAAGATCTAATCTAAATATTTATTATTAATTATAACCAGTTATAATTAATTATAAATATTTCCCCTTTGAGCTAATTTGCTACACTTACAAGGTGTGGATTTGAGGGGGGAAACCAGCCTTTCTAAGGTCTTAATAAGATTTTTTTTTTGGTTAGGCAACTTCCTAACCAACAGGGAGCGGAGAGAGGCAGTGGAAGTATGGGTGGGGACAGTGTACTTTCCCAGCATATTGCTCTTCCTTCATGCCAATGGCAATTCTGCCAGAAGGAAAGAGGTCAATATACTCCCTGAAACTCCCCTTGTTGTGGGCATGTT
This sequence comes from Sinocyclocheilus anshuiensis, assembly GCF_001515605.1. Taxonomy (NCBI): domain Eukaryota; kingdom Metazoa; phylum Chordata; class Actinopteri; order Cypriniformes; family Cyprinidae; genus Sinocyclocheilus; species Sinocyclocheilus anshuiensis. Next base: position 10,809 of record NW_015556097.1, on the reverse strand, counting down.
ATTGGGAGTCTTTGCTGCCTCTGTTTGGGGTCCCTCTTCATAGATGCCACCAGGTAAGCAGCATACCTCAGGATATTTTCAGCCACCCACCTGAATGTTTGCCCAAACTGTACACCAAATACACCAAACTGGATTTCAAAGAAACTTACTTTCTGTTAGCTAGATCTCCATGGTGCTGACTTAAGCTTTTCTTGGCCTTGTCCAGCACTCCCTCCGGGGACAGAGGTCTTGTGTACGGCTTTCCTTTGTTGGCTTTCTTCACCCTTGCCACTTCCACTGTATCTGTCATATTCAGGCTACTATCTCTTGAAGCGAGGTTCCATCTAAATTAAAAAATGTAGATATAAAGACTATAGAGAAACAGACAAACACATTTGGTATCACAGTAGTTAATGCCGCTGTCTATATTACATTACTCTATTTACTCATGATCACCTTGTAATGTTGATTTTATATTATGTTTTGTTTGTGTAGCCTATATTTCTCCAACAGGCTCAAAATGTTGGCTAACATTTCAGAATTATCCCAGGGTAAGAGGCTTTTTTTTCAGTAATTATTATACCATTAAATACAACTTTTGTCCCACCTGAGACAGAGAATTTCTCAAGTAAGTAATGGGTAATGGATAAGGGAAAGTTTAGTCTATTCTATGTGATCTCCTTTTGAAGACAAATTTTTATTCTATGGGATTTCCTTTTGAAGACAAATTTTTAACTGCAAGTTGCAGCTGGTAAACTGTAACGTTATATACTTTATATTCTGCTTGGCCGGCTAATCTATAAAAATATAACTTATATGTAATTTATATTATATGTAAATATAATTAATTTTTAATAATATTTTGTATTAATTACCTGAATTATTAGCTAGTCTGAGCTACAGGTTATTCATTTAAAACAACTAAATATAGTTGGCACTTTATTGACAAAAGACTGACTTACTTTGCAAATGTTGGTCAGAAGTTAATCAATGAATGTTATCATCTTCTCCAGCCATAATCCGCAAGTCTCTGGGGGCTCTTGAAATTGATTGGTCAATTCTTTGTTGTTACTAGGGAGAATCAAGGAAGCGATACGAGCGCTGATTGGTCATAGCATACGATTATTGGCTGCAGCCGGGAATGTGATAGGCTGTCATAACTAAAAATAACCATGATCTACAGGTGGCATGGAGAGCTCTCTATACCACACTCTGGGTTTGATATTTGATATTGCTAGAAAATGACAAACATAACACAATACAAGTCACACTTTTTGTTAACAGAAAAAAATAATAAACCTCAAATAATTGTTAATTATGTTTATGTAAAAACATAAATAATCTATTAAATAAAACAGCTTAAATCTTAATATTCTGTCACATCATCAATAAACATTGCCACTGGAAGCCATGCATGCTCATGCCATCACACTGCTCTTTACCTATAAATACTCCTGGGTTGCTTTTGCTGTATGGTTTGTGTCATCGCCCATTTGTACTATGAAGTGCCGCCCAATCAACTTTGCTCCATTTGGCTGAATCTGGGCAGAGAGTACATCCCTGTACACTTCAGAATTCATCTGGCTGCTTCTGTCCTCTGTCACATCATCACTAAATGCCAGTAACTCAGTGCCACTGGAAGCCATGCATTCTCATGCATCACACTGCTCCACCTTGTTTCACAGATGATGTTGTGCGCTTTGGATCATGAGCTGTTCCAAGCCGTCTCCAGACTTTTTTCTTCCTGTCATTCTGGTACAGCTTGATCTTAATTTCAGCCGTCCAAAGAATGCTTTTCCAGAAGTGATCTGGCTTTTTTAAATGCTTTTTTTTTGGCAAAGTCTAATCTGCACTGTAAAAAAAATCTGTTAAATTTATGGTAAAATACCAGCAGCTATGGTTGCCAGACTTTACCGTGAAAAATATGGTAGCAACATTTTAGGTTTTACAGAACTTAAAATTTACAATCAAGTCAAGTCACCTTTATTTATATAGCGCTTTTAACAATACAGATTGTGTCAAAGCAACTGT
>NW_015556097.1:0-6032 GCF_001515605.1 Sinocyclocheilus anshuiensis | reverse complement strand
GGCGCGAAGATAGATTTAAATGTATGGTAAAAAAAGAATTAAGCAAATAATGTTTTAAATTAAAAAGAGTTGTTTTTAATAAATCTATATCATTACTTAATTGATTAAATTCAGCATTCATCCTAAAGCTTTTCACTTTAAAATTAGGTTACACACGTTTTCTTCTAAACAATCACCTCTAAGCCAGAGGAAAAATGTTGTTTGGTTTGTTTTATTTTATTTTAGTTTAGTTATTCACACTTAATTTAGTAATTCCTTTATTACTCTTTGGTTTTTGTCAAGCTTAACTTGCGGTATGGTGTAATAGTTAAAAAACACACGAATGCTCGCAGAAATATCTAACTGGAATGAAAGCTAATGTTTCGGGGAGACTCTTTGATTTTCCGTCTGTAACGCTTGTGGCGTGTTATCTATCAATTAAAACAGACATACGTAATTAAACGTCTAAGGTTTTTACAACACGGTACGAAATGTAAATATTTCGTCTCACGTAGTGTATCGAAACGAGAAAGGCTCCGGGTGTCTGGGGTTTGTGTGATTACTGAAGCGTCCATATCAGCGTAATGTATTTCAAAAGATTGTGAAACATCTAAGCCTGTTTCTGGGTTTGCAATTCATTTGCAATCTAATGAGTTTGAGGGTTGTGGCGTTGTGAACTTTGGTGTTGTGTGTCGAGTACAGTGATCAGTGATCAAACGATCTCCAATGCAGTTATTTATGACATGCCCCTGCAAGTGTCAAACGTTAAGTTCAGTATCAAAGGGTGTGAAACCTACTGACCCTTTTTAACCACAAACATCTGGTCTGGTTAGGTAAGAAAAACAGGAATGTTAATAATAATGTAGATCTGGTGGATGTGATTTCACAGAGGTTCCGGATACTCTTAGATAGATAGAGAAAAGACAATAACAATAAAGTGATATAAATAGGGAGATTTATGTTTTAAACTAACATACACGCAAAACACAAACACTCAACACAAACACAAACATATATACACACAAACACTCAAACACGTAGACAAACATAAACACAAACACTCAACACAAACATGCACACACACACACACACACACACACAAGCATTTATGAGTTAATGCAAAAAAGAGAATAGCTCTCTTTGATTTTCCAACGTGAGACTTACATCGGACCTAGTTCAAACGATCATTTGAACTTATGGTTTACAAGGTGTGAGAGCGATAAACAGATATCCAAACTGATTTTTCGGCGGTTAAAAACCCCGTTGCGTTCAAACATGTGTAGATAAGGATATATCTAACGCTCTCAAGATGAAAGTCTATGGCTACGCCCCCAGGATACGTAATAAAGACCAGGCAGGCTCTGAGATAGATCGCACCGCTAATATCACACCGATTAACTTGTAAAAGAAAAAAGAAAAATGGTGTTAGGATACCCCTGCTGGTTGTTATCGGATTTTACGCTGAGTTCTAAGGAGCCGCCCCCCACACTACGAATCTCTTTGATTTTCCAACGTGAGACTTACATCAGACCTACTTCAAACGGTCATTTGAGCGTATGGTTTACAAGGTGTGAGAGCGATAAACAGATATCCGAACTTTGATTTTTCGATGGTTAAAAACCCCGTTGAGTTCAAACATGTGTAGATAAGGATATCTCTAACACCCTCAAGATGAAAGTCTATGGCTACGCCCCAAGGCTATGTAATAAAGACCAGACAGGCTCTGAGGTAGATTGCGCCGCTAATATCACACCAATTAACTTGTAAAAGAAAAAAAGAAAAAGAAAAAGAAAAAATGGTGTTAGGATACCCCCTACTGGTTGTTATCGGATTTTACGGTGAGTTCCAAGGAGCCGCCCCCCCACACTACAAACTGTTAAAAAGCAAAAGTTGCACAACGTTCATTAGGCCTACCTGTAACTCTATCTTCACGGTGTACAATATTAATTATCTCATCAATCGACGGAACAATGGCTGACAATTACGATGGTAAGTGTGTTTTTCATCGGTGTTATTTAAATATATTTAAACGTGAATATTTGTTTAACACCCTGTGTTTATAATCTCTAGGTACTTTTGAGAATCTGGATTTCGACGAAGGCTTGGAACAGATCCTTGAACAACTATGTAAGTATTTTCTCTTTTTCTATTAACTACTCAATGTCTAATAATAGCAATAATAATAATAATCGTTATCATTTTACCCAGTTGACGAGGCCCAATTAGTTACCTGTGATGATGACTGCGATGTTAATAACGGTAGGTTGCATATACAGACTTTCGTTTTTCTCAACGTGTTAAAAGTTTCAGTTTCTCATAAAGTGTTTACAAAATTTTGACAGGTGAACACGTTGGTTCTGACAGCCACGTGGTAATATTACCTACAGAGGAGGCGCTGCAACAGGTTGTAGTTAGTTCGGAATCACGTCACGAGACAAACAACGTAATACGAACCACCCCCGAGCGCGTTACGTCTTCAGAGGGAGGGTCTCACACGCTCATCGCCAGCACTAGCGATCACACCCCAGCCGCATCCAGCTCCCCAACGCCGCAATTGAGGCCTCAGCATACAGGCGGTCAGGGCGTGAAACGCTTGAGGTTACAGGAGCAGGATACGGATGACTCACCGACCACCACCCGTTTAAGGACTTCAGAGAATAATGGTATGTAAAACAGAAAATCTCATTATTACGTTTTATGTTTGATTTTTATTAGTTAAAAACGGTTATTGTTATTTTTACAGAACAAGGCTACGGTGAGGGTGATCTATAACAGCGTGGTCTGACTCGATGATCCTCGCGTGGGATCAGATATCCTTCACCGATTCGGAGAGTGAGGAAGAGGCTGAATTACCGCATGAAATTCCTCAGGAACTGTTCCGTGATCATGATTTAAATAGAAGGCTTGATTATGATATGCTGAGACGTGTTAATCGGTACTTTGAGAGACTTTTCGACCCCCTATCTTACAGGGAAGTGGAAGACATTGTTGCTAGTGCCCAAAGTGATTTGTTGGCGATTTTAAGAAATATCATAGCGTGTCAACAGCAACACAACGAAGCTTTACGTCACGCAGCTGAATTCTGGAGAAGTTGTCACGAGCAACTGTATAATGAATTCCGCCAGTTTCAGCAGAGCATGAGCGGTGTACCGGCTGAGATCCACGAACAACACGTCGAATCGAGGCTTACGGTAAATGCGTTATCTCTTATGGGTGAACGTTTAAATCTTATTCAGAGAATGTTAACAGATTTGTACAATCGTATGGGGAGATAGGACGTAATATTCTATGTATTGAATTGCTGCTTGTTTTTGTTTCTGTGTTATTGACATCGTTTTTTTATTAGCATAGGTTATTTCACACATTTATTATTGTTTGTTATTTCTTACATTTATTATTGTTTGCCATCGATTTATTGTTTTATGCTTATTATTGAGGATTGTTTCTGATACTATTTTACTTGTGGAAGAAAACGGTGGTTTCAAATTTATACTGTACATGTTTTGTTTTTGTTATATCTGGTTATGTCACCTCATTATTACGTTTTATGTTTGATTTTTATTAGTTAAATTAATAAACGGTTATTGTTATTTTTACAGAACAAGTCTGCGATGAGAGAGACCTAACAGCGTGGTCTGATTCGATGATCCACGCGTGGGATCAGATATCCTTCACCGATTCGGAGAGTGAGGAAGAGGATGAATTACCGCATGAAATTCCTCAGGAACTGTTCCGTGATCGTGATTTAAATAGAAGACTTGATTATGATATGCTGTGCCGTGTTAATCGGTACTTTGAGAGACTTTTCGACTTGGCCGGACAACCCCTATCTTACAGGGAAGCGGAAGACATTGTCGCTAGTGCCCAAAGTGATGTGTTGGCGATTTTAAGAAATATCATAGCGTGTCAACAGCAACACAACGAAGCTTTACGTCACGCAGCTGAATTTTGGAGAAGTTGTCACGATCAGCTGTATAATGAATTCCACCAGTTTCAGCAGACCATGAGCGGTGTACCGGAAGCGATAAACCAGCAGAACGCCGAGCAAAGACTTGTGGTAAACGCTTTATCTCTTATGGGTGAACGTTTAAATCTTATTCAGAGAATGTTAACAGATTTGTACAATCGTATGGGGAGATAGGACGTAATATTCTATGTATTGAATTGCTGCTTGTTTTTGTTTCTGTGTTATTGACTTCGTTTTTTTATTAGCATAGGTTACTTCACACATTTATTAATGTTTGTTATTTCTTACATGTATTATTGTTTGCCATCGATTTATTGTTGTTTTATGCTTATTATTGAGGTTTGTTTCTGATACTATTTTACTTGTGGAAGAAAACGGTGGTTTCAAATTTATACTGTACATGTTTTGTTTTTGTTATATCTGGTTATGTCACATTGCAAACGTTGATGGAGTTTTCAGGTGGGGTGCACACGCTTGTCTTTAAGATTTAGATTTTTGTATTTCTGATTTAAAAATAAAAATAATAATAATTCAAAATGAGCAGTAAAAGATGTCACGGTGATTTACATGACCACACTTCAGAAGATGATCAGAGATCGTTAAGGCCTAGACATGATTTTCAAAACAATAGTGATCAATTACGCGAGTTGATTAATAACCAATTACAGATGTTGCAGCCTGATTCGCTTAACATGTTGGAAAGATTACACGAACTTGTAGACGAACAACACGAATGGTTGGGTGTGTCTATAGACAACAATGAACAGATCGGTGCCGGTCCTTCTAATGCACTACAGAGACGTTTTACAGATCTGCACGCACTGAATACAGTTAAACGTATCGCAGAGAGAAGGTTTCAGTCTCTTTACAAAACGAGTAACCATGTTATCGTTTTTAATCAGGTCGTCATAATACATTTTAACAATATTTTCATAAACGTATCCTTTTGACATGTGATACAGAAAAAACACACAATGTTGTCCGCAAGTATCTGATGTGAAGTCTTGAACCTGTTTGTTAGTGTATTGCACACTTATAGAATTGTTTTTTAAAAAGTGTTGGACGGTCTTCGGAAAACGTGGATCTTTCGGACATCCGCCAAAGCTCAAAAAAACAAAAGATACCCTTTTTTTTAATCAAAAAAACAGTTAACTCTAGATTTGTTTATGTAGATAGCGACCCAATGTTGCCCCGGTTTTGTGAAGGGGTCGGTATTAAAAATAAGCATAGTCGGTAAATTCTTTATCGGTGTTTTTCGGAGATAATCGCATGGTAGCACTCCTAAAAAACACGTATTGTGCGCAATTTTATCCATAAAAGCTGTTTGTTGGACCGTATTAATTTCGCAGCGTCTCAGTAATAATTGACTAACACCTGTCTTCAATTGGATATCTCAACGATTGAATCAAAAATCGCATATACGATAATGGTTATGGATTGTCTGACAGTTTGTCTGAATCGGGCTTAATATTTCCCGATCTAATTAGTGAAACATGATTCGAACAATCTTCATCAGGTGTTAAATTAAAGGCATAGAGGGTGTATCCGTTTAGAAAATCCTGTTCTATTGCCAGAGGCTGATTTTTAAGATGTCTTCCGTAGATAATACGAGTTGATAAAAGTCCCTCACAGCAGAACCGTTCTCATATTCCGGCTGAAACGGTTTGGATGGAATTTGGATACCTTAGAAAATCCTGTCGATCTATTGCCAGAGGCTGATTTTTAAGATGTCTTCCAGTAGATAATACGAGTTGATAAAAGTCCCTCACAGCAGAACCATTCTCATATTCCGGCTGAAATGGTTTGGATGGAATTTGGATTCCGTCTCGGTATAAAGCCAAAAATTCCAGGTTAAAATGTTTAAAAGCAAATGGATTTTTATCATACGCCCCTGAAAAGGAGGAATTTTCTGTCATTGCTAAAATGACAGATTTCGGTAATGTTCCGAGAAAAAGATTTTCTTGATTTGACACGCGAGAACCCACCGGTATAGAAAAATTCTTCAGACACACTCGGTCTATGGGGTATTTAGCAGTGGTTCATAGAAGAGCCTGCGCGTGTCCCAACCGAACACCGGGTGAAACGG
>NW_015556096.1:16735-18480 GCF_001515605.1 Sinocyclocheilus anshuiensis | reverse complement strand
AAATAATGTTCTTTTTAGCAGCATCATATGACCCCTTTAATTTCTGCATGTAGTAAAGATATATGTGTGTTCACTACACTAATACTCTGGTGTCAAGCAAAAAGTTCTAGTTTATTTGTTTTTCATTTAGACCAAAATTGCACATTAAATGGCAGGGTCTTTTATTTTATTTTTTCACAGTACAATGATTAAATTATACCACAGAGATTAGTTAAACTACACTTTAGGTAAACATTACACCTGTACATCCTTGATTTTCTGACAGTCTGATGGCTGAAAGATGAGGTGTTGCTGCGTCATCTGTTGTGAACATGAAAATTATGAATTTGCTTCTCCTTCAGTCCAATGGATATTACATGTGCTTTTGGTGTATAGAATTATTATTCGATATTCAAAGACTATAAGAACACATAGGTTATATGACTATGACGACAGAAATAGTTTCCCTATTTTTATTAATGGAATAAAATAATATACAGTCGTCGTGTTACGATATTTTTTATTACTTACCTGTTGGTGCGGAAGGTTCTTCTGCCATCTTTAGTGAACAAAACGTTAATAAATCACACTCTTTACATGAAACGTAGAGGATTTGGTGAAATTATGAAATGAAGAGAACAGCAGCTGCAGCGTTTAGATTTACTTTCATGCTCTTCCTGGAGTTAGTACATCTCTTCTTCCTGTTGTACCTGTTAGCAGGGGCGGAATGGGACAAAATTTCAGGCTGGGAAATCTCACACTTCTCCAGGCCATCCCATACACGCACAATAAATACTGAAACACGGACAACCCTATTTAATTTTTGTTTTGTATGGCATCACATAATAAAGGTTTAAATCCTTCGGCTGGGGACATGCAAAATAATTACAAGTTCTCTCCTGGACTGCAACTTCATTTCCATTTTACTTTTCTGTCTCTCACATGACTTTAATACTCAATTTAACAAAACTTTACTTTCTAAATTGCCTAAATGCCAAAATTTGTACGATAATAACATCATTACAATATCTTTATAGAAAAATTCTAATAATGAACATGAATCATATTTTTCCCTTGCAAAAATTAATCATGATTTTATTATAGTAAAAGTATATCACCATGTTTTGTTTTTGTTTTTTTTTGGTTAAACTATGGTTAGTGTAGCAAAACCATGGTTAATTTGTGGTTACCATGGTTTAACAATAGTAATCATTGTCTTTGGACTTATGGTAAAATCATCATTAATTTCCGTAAAGGTTGTGTTGTTGTCTGCCCTAGCTCCCCTTAAACCTATTAAAAAATGATGTGATTATGTGTCTGCTAAATTGCTACTCTGACTTTACGATAGATAATAATGATGTGCTTTAGTATACAGTATTTTGAGTGATGAGTAATGGGCTGCTGCTGCTTAACTAAGTAAACAAAGACAAAACTACAATAGCCTATTTACAGTTGAAACTGACCTGCACTTGAAATCCTGAACAGTAGCTTTGTTTCTCTGCTCCACCTGTGCGCTTCAACTCCAATCTCAATCTCTCGCATTGATTAGCTAGATCGAAACCATTTGGCAGAGGCACGGGGTGCTTCTCAAACGGAAGGCTGCATCCTACCGAGGCTTCCTAGCTCAGTCCTTCAGAGGCTTGTAGGCTAGAGTCATCCTCCGCATTATTTGAGACAGTCTAGTAAGTGCGTGTGGCTACGTCACATATGTTCCAGCCCTAACTGCCACGGCACGGAAATACTAATAAAACTTAGTTTTGGAAAAA
>NW_015556096.1:12203-13209 GCF_001515605.1 Sinocyclocheilus anshuiensis | reverse complement strand
GGGTGCTTCTCAAACGGAAGGCTGCATCCTACCGAGGCTGCGTCCGTCCTAGTTCAGTCTTTCAGAGTCTTGTAGGCTAGAGTCCTCCTCGGCATTAAACGCTAGAATGAGACAGTCTAGTAAGTACACGTGGCTACGTCACATATGTTACTGCCCTCACCGCCACGGCACGAAAATACTAATAAAACTTAGTTTTGGAAAAATACTTTGTATTACAAATCATTCTATTATTTGGCTTTCTATTAATGCAATACAATGAATCACAGCCGTCTACTCTGCCGGTGGCTTAAATTATTTGCAGTTTAGCGTTTAGTGAGTAATTTACACCAAAACTAAAGATCGCATCTATCCTTTCATGTCTGAAAACATTATTTTTGTCTTACATTGCCTAATAAATTCAGACAAGCTCAGTACTGACTCGAGTTTGAAAATAAACTGACTTTATTTTCATGAAATGGAATGGGTACAAAGGATTGTGGGTGATTGAAGGTGGCGGAGGATACATCCCATGCATCCTTCAAATTCAGCTGAATGAAGGACGCGAAACGAGGGCTGCCTTCCAAGGATCCTTGCGATTGAGACGGCCTTCAGCGACATTTGAGGACGTGGCAGCCGAGAAATGTAGCCTTCCGTTTTAGAAACACCCATCAATTCTCTAATTGTTCTGTGAGGAGGCGAGGATCGAGGAGTGAGGAGGCTTCCTGAGGAGTCATGAGCGAGGATACACAGGTGTATCCTTTGCCGAAGTCTTTTTTGGTGAAAAAACGGATGCACATATAAATTCTCCTCCCCCTTCACACACATTTATATTTTACCTTTGCAGTTTAAGTAAACCATACCTGTCATATGTTTCAACAGAGCATCTTGCTTTATTAATATTTATTATGAATGCCTTAAATAACGAACTGTAACTGTAAACTGTAAACGATGTTTAGTCGATAAAACACTTCCGCAAAGGATACACCTGTGTATCCTCGCTCATGACTCCTCAGGAAGCCTCCTCGCG
>NW_015556096.1:11594-12027 GCF_001515605.1 Sinocyclocheilus anshuiensis | reverse complement strand
TGGCTTATGTGGCCGCCGCCTGATGAGCTGCAGCTGTGACCGATCAGCCTGTGATGAGGTGCACCCAGTTGTGCCTCGCTTGTTTCCAGGGCGACGCTGATGAAGCTGCGGTACGCTTGTCACAATATATATATATATGTATTTACTTATAGAAATTAAAGGTAAAAAAGTAATTATTAGTATTATAAGTAATTCTCAGACTACTGTCTACCTGATGACTTTTTCTACAAGAAACAGCCGATATACATGCTGAAAGCAAGAGTAGTTTCTACTGCATTTCATTAAAAAATCAAATAAATTATATAAATTTTATCAGTTTTAATTGTAAAGGCCTTAATAATCCTATTAAACATAGTAAAATACTACATCATCTGTCCCAATTGGATGCTCATATAGCCTATTTACAGGAGACCCATCTGAGAGACAGATACAA
>NW_015556096.1:2189-11584 GCF_001515605.1 Sinocyclocheilus anshuiensis | reverse complement strand
TGAGTAATTATAAGTATTATAAGTAATTCTCAGACTACTGTCTACCTGACGACTTTTTCTACAAGAAACAGCCGATATACATGCTGAAAGCAAGAGTAGTTTCTAAATTTTTTGATTAAAAAATCAAATAAAAAAAACTTTTATTTATTTATTTTTTACACAGCACTTTGCTTTAAAATTCAACAAATATATATATATATATATATAAGTTATGTTTGTTCACATAAAAAAAAATATATATAATTCTTCCAAACAGCAAAGACGTGAATCTCAGCATCCGGAGAAAACGTCCCGTCTGCTGCTGATATGAGGAGCTCACGCAGTGATGAATGTCTATTTGTGAAGCTCTTGTTCTTGTAAAGTTCATCCTGTGGCTTGTTTTCTGTTCATCTGATGGCAGCGTAAGTCACTGTATCATTATGATCCTGAAAGAACTGCACAGATTTTCTCCATCAATGCCATTATTACTATTAGCGCATGAGCTTTATTAATCTGACACTCAGATTCAGAACTACATTTCAGCAGCATATAGATGAACAAAGCTTCTCTGAAGCAGTCAGTGATGAAGAACAAGGGAATGTGCTGCTGTCTACTCACACTGAGCGATTTTACTGGCTTTTTACTGGAAGAAGAGACTTCAGAGTAAGTCACATCATCTGTCTGCTCCTAAACATACATGCAAACGTGCAGCGATTCAAGTTTAATTCACAGATCAGACATATCTCTCACTGTAATACGTACAGTAATATGACCGCTTTCAGTCAGTCACATTATAGAACAGACAGTGAACTGAATGTCTAATGGTTTATTTGACTCACATTGTCTCTCGCAGCAGCAGGAGTGGACATGGTGATCTTCTCATACTCTCCTTTATCTTCATTCTCATCTTTGACTTTCAGACAACAAACAGTTAAAACTGCACTTTATTGAGCTGTGAAGACAGAAATCAAATATAAATCACTGGCATTACTGAACTCACCGACGATCCATCAGTCCATCTATTATTATCTGAAAAAAAAACCTGCCTCATATGAGTATTTATGATGAAACATGCAAAACACTGAATGTTTACAATGCTAATGATATTCAGATTTCAAGACCATTCAATTGAATGATAGAAATTATTATTCTTTAAACACATTTTGAGATTGACATTACAGGAATAAACTTCTGTTTGAGAATCTCATAGTCACATAATCCACATGCTTGATACATACAATATCAACTTCATGTGCTTGTTTGCTCTTCATCAAAGTGAGATCTAAACGGTTTTAAATTTTTAGAAAGGAGGAAATCTGAAAACTCACCAGCTCTTTTTCTCCAGATCAGCCAGAGAACAGCAAGAAGGACAACAGTGAATGCAGCGGCAGACACAGAAATCACTGTGACTGAAGAAGAGATCAACATAGTCAGGGATTGATGACTATTAGAGTCTAAATAAAAGCATCATCAATGGCTTAAAATCAGTAGAACCTTGATCTTTAGAAGTTTCTGATGATGTTGTAGTTGAGGGATCCTGAGAGTTTGTGATGTGGACTGGAATCACTGCTGTCACTGTTTCAGCTTGAACTGTAAAACATGAATTTCGGTTTATTTTTGGGACACGCTTCAGGAAGAAGTCTGTGGCAAGCATATTTTGTTTGTTTTCTTTATTTTACAAAAGTAGGGCATTTTACTGTTATTTTTGAAGGTACACCAATAAAAATAAACCCTTTGCCATTTTGAATGTCTTGACATCGAAGCCTCTTCATCATTAAACTAAACTAAACAGAGAAGTGATTCAGTTACTCTGTTTAATTTTGTTCAGTAGCCCGTGCTGGTCAGCGTGAGCATTCGTGCTCTTTTTCCAAACACATATTTTATGCATGTGTAGGATGCTGTTTTAATTTGACATTGGGACACAAGAGAAGTACGAAGCTTCTTTACATCATAAAAAATAGCTTAGAAACCCAATGTTCCACTAGAATAACGATTCAATCATGAAAACGATTCATGCCGAATGATGAGATGTTTGGTGAGCAGTTTCAGTTTCGCTTTTACACTAGACAATACATGTCTATGTGTGTGTGTGTGTGTGTGTGTATGTGTGTGTTTCTCTCAACAATACAAGTTTGACCTTGTTTGACTTATTTTCCGAAAAATACGGCACACTGCAAATACAATAGATACCGTTTGCACCAAAAAAAAACAAAAAAACATGTTCAACACTCACAGCCACAGTAACTTTAGCTTGAATCACTGTTATAGCCTCTGCAGTAGAATATGACCATCACAATTTAACTTTGATCATCACATTACATAATAACTTGCTCAAGTCAAGTTTCAATTTCTTCATTATTCCCAGCAGCAGTTTTTGGACTGTTAAACTTGACTGCAGTTCATTAGTTTGCAGCAGTGCTTTGAGTTTCTTCTGTCAGACTGAAAGAAGCTTTTGTACCGCAGTGTGTTCTTCTTCAGTGATATTAACAGACTTTAGTGTTACTGACATTATGACGGTCTAAAACTGATTAATAAGATCTCTCTCTTTCTCACCTGAACTCTTGACAGTGTATGTGACTGAGCTCTTGACTTGATCTCTGTGAGTAACTTCACATCTCCACTCTCTGTTGTGATCTTCATTCAGGAGTGTTGTATTCAGAGTGATGATACAGTGATCTGATGAGGATAATATCTGATATCTGGAGTCTGATCTCGTCAGTTTAACACCAGTCTGATTCACCCAGAACAGCTCAATTATCTCAGAACTGATCCAATCATCACAAGAGACTCGAGGATATGAATACAACTGACAGAAGAGAGTCACAGAGCGGCCTGCAGTGATCTCAGTCTGTGAGGATGAGGAGGAGGATGAAGAGACTGAAACACAAAATAACACACAAATCACAGACTCTTCAATCATCATGGGAGATTAAATGAAGAATTTAACTTTTTAAATTGACCACATAATCATAAAAATACCATGAAGAATATGCAGAAAAACACGAGCATCAGGTCCTTGTAGCTCTCCATTCACATATTGTCTGCAGCTATAAATGCCATAATCTTCTTTTGAGATGTTGTTGATGTTCAGAGAGCAGTCAGACCCCAGAATCAGTCTCTCATGACTCTCTGTGTCTTTCTTCTTTATCCCTAAACCAATCAGTTCAGCTGCTGCTGAATCTCTTAATCTGTTGTAGTTCCATGTAGTTGAGTTACAGTCATGAAGAGCATTATTACAGAGCAGATGGACATTTTCACCAGAACTGATGAACACATGAGTCACATCCTCTTCACTGGTACCTGAAACACAAGACCATATGACTGATTATTATACTATATATTAATAAATTAAGACATAAAACATACCAGTATAAAAAAAACCGGACGATTATTTTTTTTCCTCAGTGAATACAAACAACACACTCTCCAGAATAAAATATTGTTCTTCATCAGAGATCTGTTCAAATCACAAACACACTCTCAATATGAAAATAATTCAGCATCAGATGTTTGAGTGTGAAACTGTCCAGTTTTAGTGCGTTCAGGAATAATCCAGTATGTTCTGTGTGAAATACAAGAAACTGATCATGTTCAAATGAACTCTTTCTCAGACTAATTCCACTGAATGTCTTGTAGAGAAAACACAGATTTCTTTACCTGTGAGAAGTGAAGAGAGAAAGATCAGTCCCAGCAGACACAGATGACACTCATCAGCCATTTTCTCTTTCTCTCAGTCTTCCTCTTCATTATATGCTCTCAGCTCTTTCTTTAAATACTATCAGCTCCTCCTGTGTTTCTTCACTTCCTCTCATCTACAGACTGAGTGTTGAAATGTTGCTAAATGATATAGTGTCATACTGGAGAAGTCTTGCTTCACATTTCTCTTGTAAATATTGATGAAACTATTTCAAATGAACAGCTGGCATCTTTTTTTTTTTGTCTCTGCGCAATAAAATCTAATTTTGACTTCTGGAAGTCATTATTTCTGATTCTTCTGAGAGCGAACTGAGTTTCTCCACGACAATATCCACTCAAATTCAAGTAGATTTCAGTACATATATTTATTTTCGTTGATGCTTAAATATAAAGTACAGTACACTTATACTGTAATAGGAACAGTCCCTCACTTGTGGTTGATGTTCAGTGATAACAGTTCAGGCAGTTTTAATCTACAGTCATTCTGTAAACACCTCAACAGGTTAAATCTTCCCTCGAGAGCCGCGCTGACTGACGCCGGTGTTGTGTTGAACTCAGTTCCTCCTGTGTTTTCTATAAACTGTCTGACCATAACCATAACCACTAACATGGAGAAACACAGGGGAACAGACTTTGACACGACAGCCGTTGTGAAACATGTTCTTCAGTGTGAGATCTGCATACTGTCAGCCACACATTTGCTCTGAACACAATCTATAGGCTATTCTTTGCATTACTGTCAGTTTCACTTCTTTCTATGAGTCTGCAGGTCTGAGTCAAGTTTGGCGAAGCATTAAAGCTCTAGGCGGAGTCAATTACTCTCTTGTGATAATAATTAATAGTAACGTTTAATATACCCGTAATAAAGAAGAATCAGAGAAACATCAACAAATGCAGTATTTCCACTTTTATCCAAAGAGACGGAACTTGCACTGCATTTATTAATGGGGTATACAATATCCATTCAATGTTATAGCCTAGAAATATGTGTTCGACTTGAAGCGGCGCTGCGCAGACCGATCGGTGAATGACATCAAAGTACCGCGAGCTCGAACATACCTGATCTGTCAGCATAGACCTATAGCTCACATTAAAGGGGTCGCTTACGAGTCGCAGCAGCAAAAAATATGTGGCCAGCAACATATTCCTGCTTCAAATGTTATGCGCAGTTAACAGTGAGTTAAGTGAAGCTTGTTCTTGTACACAGATATGGCCTATTCATATCAGTACAAATTAAATTCATGCATTTATTTGTCATTTAAACTGATGTCAACAGAGAAAAAAAATTGCAGGCTGAAAATATTTATTATCCTGTTGCCCCCTCTAGTGGACAGCATTAAGTATTACGGCCTTCATTGCTCCGATAACGCAAGTCAATGAGATTTAAACAGTCTAACCAGTTAGAAAAGAGTCAGACCAGTCTGAAGGCCTCTGTGTCGAACGTCACATCACTAATTAATAGTAATGTTTAAATATAAGTTGGCTTGCAAGCCAACATAATAAAGAGAAACATCAACCAATTTAGCATGTAATTTAACTAATAAAACTTTAAGATATGCCGTACACTCAAACCACAGGGACTAATTGTCCCAAACCCTTCTAGTTGTTGTCAGTTTTAAGGTTACGTTCACTGATTCTAGCTTATGTCATTCTTTTCATGTGAACAGAGAGGGCTACACGCTTACATTCATAAATTTAAACTTTATTTCTATTTAATGTCCACAATTAGGTCTATTTATTCATGTGCCACACACACCTAGTGCCTTTTGATCTAAATAAAAGACAAGAGTTGGGATATGTTACAGAAATATTATTGTGGTACTGTTCAGCCTATTATTGTTTAGTTTTTTTACTTCCACTTCACTTTTATCCAAAGAACTATTTGCACTGCATTTATCAATGGGACACACGACAGTCATACAATGGTATATGTCAGCATAAAGTAGCCTATAGTTCACTTGCAAGTCGCAGCAGCATAAATTATGTACGTGCCTAGCAACATATTCCTGCTTCAAATGTTATGCGTAGTTAACAGTGAGTGGTGGTTTCATACAATATTTTATTAAAGAGCAATATTCAGCGCCGCACTCGTACTGACGCTTATTCTGTCTGACAGAATTAAAAACTCGTACTGAAGGCAGAGTGATTTGACCAATCAGATGAAGGGGGCGTTTCAGCGCCGGCCACGTGTGCGAATGAAATATCGAAACTAGTGATGGCAAAATGAGGCTTCCTGAACCACTGAGGCTTCGCAGCCCATTGCTTCACCAAAAGGTTCATTACCCCAAGATTCATTCAGCATTGCTCACTAGTGACACCTAGCTACTGTGCAAATAAATAGCTGACAAATCAGTTAATCCTGAGGCAATGACCCGAGCAGACATTTGTACATTGCCTGGGTATAAAATATAATATATATCTTTCTCTGTCTAATTTTACTTGTTCAGAGACAACAGTCAGAAACACATTCATTGTCTGGATAATGACAGTATGAACAACAAAAGTGAGACTGTGTTGGTTGCAGTGCTTATGAGGGAAGAAATGTAATACAACAAACTGCTACAGAGCAGAATATTGTTGATTTTTATTGAGGAACAGACGTTTTTGAAGTGTGTTGGGGTTTAGACGATTCCTCTTCTTGGATAAAACCTCTCCAGCTTTGGAAAATGTCCTTTCACAAGGAACAGAGGTTGCAGGGGAACATAAAAATACCAATGCCAGCTGGTGTAAGTGAGGATACTGATGCTTCTGTTGAGCCCAATATACTAGTGGATCCTCAGATCTTGCAAGATTCACTTCTGATAAATACCGGTCCATTTCAACAGTAGCATCTGCAGTTGCACTTGAGCTCCTTCTACTGTTATCACCCGTGCTATCCAGCAGATGCCAAAAGTCACCTAATAATAATAATGATACAAAGAAACAAAAAATCCATTAACAATGGTTGACAGTTCTAATCACTAATGTGAAAATTCACACAACAAAAGAATATACTACTTACTGTTGTTTGTAGATTGACCTGCTTCTGAAGAGGCTGGCAGCTGAGCTGGGGGTGTATTGGTGGAAGCAGAATAGAGACCACAACTTCTGATTACAGTAGTGCATTCGGATTTTAATCTTGATATCGCTTCTTGCAGTTTTCCTAGACTAAAAAAAACAAGTTTTTTTAAATCTGGGATCCAATAACATGGGTATGGTCATCACACTTGATTCTAAATGCACTGCATTCTCCCTGACCCTCTGGACCAGGCTGTCACCCAGGTGCTTTGCTAAATTGGACTTAAGGCCTTCTAACTTACCGGTTACATAATGACTAAGCATCTTCATGATAGGTTTCACTTTGGAGGCAGACACTCTTTTCTCCCCAGAAAGCTCTACCGTATCCTGGTGGAACGGGGCAATGACATGTAAAGCATCTTGGACTGCCTCATACTCCAGGGCAGTAGGAGGGGTGTTGTCGGCCCTTAGAGAGGCCAGGGCTGCCCCCACTGGCTCTCTCAGCTGAAAGAGCCGTTCCAGCATATTGTAAGTGCTGTTCCAGCAAGTGTCCACTTCGATGATCAACTTCAGA
Organism: Sinocyclocheilus anshuiensis; assembly: GCF_001515605.1. Lineage (NCBI taxonomy): Eukaryota > Metazoa > Chordata > Actinopteri > Cypriniformes > Cyprinidae > Sinocyclocheilus > Sinocyclocheilus anshuiensis. The sequence goes on along the minus strand of NW_015556096.1, from coordinate 4,338 downwards.
ACTGGTCTCCCCATCGGATCTTGTATTTGGGCCAGTCTCTCTTTTGCTGTAGTGCTGGTTCGGAAATAGGTAACAAGTTTCCTACATTTAGATCGAATTTCGTTGAAGCTACTGATGTCGTCAAAAGATTTCCTCACAATAAGATTCAGTGCATGTGCAATGCATATTGCATGCCTAACATTTAATGATCGTACACATGCTACCATATTGGCTGCAGCATCAGTTACCAGACACTTCACTTTATCTTTTATTCCCCATTCCTCCATGAGCTTGATATGTCCAGCAGCCAAGTTCTCAGCAGTATGGCTCTTAGGGAAATGCTCAACACCTACTAAAAGAGTGCAGAGCTTGTCATTGTCGTCTATAAAATGGCAAGTTACTGCTAGGTAGGCATCCATGTTTAGGGATGTCCACATGTCAGAGGTAAGCGTTACAGCCGTAACTTTCCACAACTGCTCTCTGGCCTTCTCCTTAGCCTCCTTGTATTTACGATCAACCATGGCCTTCATAGTCTGTGGATGAAAACTAAATGCAGTTACTCTTAATTTTAACTCTTTAAATAATAATGAACCACTTCATTCATCACATACCTTTCGAGTTGGGATAACATAAGTGGGATCCAACACATGCAGGAGCTCCCTAAACCCAACATCTTCCACAATGGAAAAGGGTTGGGAGTCCTTGATGACCATGTTCACCAGGGCCTCATTCACCATTTCTTGTTTTGAATCTATAATATAATACAATGCTATTGTATTGTAGTAACACATGATTTCAATAAAGGAAAACAAAAGATAATCTATTACGTTGACTAGTGTGTGGATTGTTACTAGTTTGTGCATGCTCATGCAGTGCTCGATAATGCCTGAGCATGGAGGAGGTGTTATTACTGTATGTCAGCTCCTTCAGGCACAGCAAACATTTCACCTTGAAACATGAAATAATAGACATGACAGATTATACAGTTGTGGTGATGCGATTAACCATCTTAGTTATTGGGGATGAAATGGTATGTTCCACAGGTATAAAAGGAGATGAGACTGACATCTAACTAAACGCGTCATTCGGGGTCTCGGAAGTGACGTGATTTCTTGGTGCGCCGTGATTATGTTCAGGAGGTAAGAGCTACTGGTGGCAGTTGAATTATGAACATTCTATGTCAAAAAGGGTAATTTGAGACTCGTTTAAGTTACAGGGTGGCTGAGGAGTAATACAGACACGTTGAGCGAATGTTTATCTTTGTGAGCCTTTAACTTGAACGCCATCGAGTGCATTGGGTGGTGTGAGTCATTATCCGCAGGTATGTTAATTATTTCATGCCTGGGTTAACGATATGGTAATTTCTCCTTTTTAAATCTAAAGTCTCTTATGTTTTAATAGTGACATGGAGCCAGGAGGTGTTGTAGCAGGCTTTGTGGGCGCTGTTAGGCTTTGTGACCATTCTTGAGCGATATGACTTACTACTATATGCGTGCGGTAATGAACGCCTGAAACGGAACACTTCCGGATGGATTGGATTGTGTTTTTTTTCTCTTTGCAAGCTGCTCTCTACGACCACTTTTCTTTTTCAGACCGGACGACACATTTGTTGCAGCTTTGTGTGTAACATTAACCCAATTGATTGACAATCTCATTTTAGTGAACAAGGATCACCTCGACAACCGGAACGATAGCACGTTCCCAGCCTGTGGTGGCACTTTTAAATTTAGTAATTTCGAACAATTATTGACCCGAGGACTTGAGGTGGGGTAACTACAGTGGCGAGAAATGACGTGTTTGTCACTACTATTGTGTTTCATTGTGAATGTTTTTGCTATTTTCTTCTTTTTTAGAATTTGTTTGTTTGGAAATTGTTGTATTTGTGATTTGCATGTTTGTTTTGTTATGGAGTCTTGAATGACACTTTATAGGATGTATCTGTGCTGCCAACAGCTAGTGAGCACCAGCTAGTGAACAGTCGCCATTATTGTGTGACATACTGATCCCTTTTTGCAGCACGTGATAAGTGTTTTTGACAAATCAACGTGGAAAGTGCATCTGTGTGTGTGTGTGTGTGTGTGTGTGTGTGATTGCTTAGAGAGACCAATCTACTTCGAGTGTAAACTAAACGAGCCAATGCACATTGGCATGCGATTATTGCATCCAGCTG
>NW_015556096.1:0-2133 GCF_001515605.1 Sinocyclocheilus anshuiensis | reverse complement strand
GTAGGCAGCAGATGCAGCGCATATTCAGCTTTTCGCTTCGGAGCCGAGCGATCACATCGTTCTGCTCCTGACTACTGAGAGAAGAAGACTGAACGAGTTCAGCGCGCTCTTTGAGAGCTCTTCATGTTGGTGGTACAGCGCTTCAGCGGTGGTGGTTCCCGTGTCGAATGGGTTGCACACATCAGGCTGCACTACCCCCTGTTTGTGTTGCAGGCGGCCATTTCCCCTGTGCACTTCAGCATGCTAAAAGAGCTATTTCACTAAAAGAGCAATTACGGGTGTGTCTTTTTAAAGACGATGTTGCGTGGCAAACTTGACGTTACGTCTTTGTAAAGACGTTGTGGGTCTTGCCATAGACAACGTATCACCCGGGCATTTCTGGATGCAGTCGTTACCTGGTGCTGGGTGATGGTCACGATCGCTGCCTCACGTGCCTGGGCATCTAGCATGCTGAGGTGGCGTTTGTGGATGAGTCATGTTCTCACTGCGGGGAAGATGTTCATCTCGGAGTCGTGGGCCAAGCTGAGTCATGTTCTCACTGTGGGGAAGATGTTCATCTCGGAGTCGTGGGCCAAGCTCCGTTTCCTCAAAGGGGCGGAGTTCCGTTGCCCCTGCCTCGATCTAGTTCTCGTCATGGCAGCAGTCCGGCGGGGGCTACTTCAGACAGATTTGTTGAGCACATCCAAAGCTTTCACTTGGAGTCATGAATGCAATAACGCCTTCAATGCTGCCAAAGACTGCATGAGTAGTGCCCCTGACTTTTCAAGACCCTTCAAACTTGAGGTGGATGCCAGTGCGTTAGGGGCAGGTGCGGTCTTGTTGCAAGAAAGTGAAGCCGGAATTGACCATCCTGTGGGTTACTTAAAAAAAATAAATAAAAAAATTCTAAAACATAGCAACGTTACAGCACCATTGAAAAAGAGGCCTTAGCATTACTCCTCGCCCTTCAGCAATTCGAGGTTTATGTCGGTGGTAGTCCCCTACCTATAACAGTTTACACTGACCACAATCCCTTAGTCTTCCTCCTATGCATGGCCAACTCGAATCGCTACCAGCAACTGTTTGGTTAATTGCTTTATCGCCAGAACCAGTCAAGAGTTTATTTACAAAACAAAACAGCAAACACTGGACCAAAGTGCTGTATAATAAAAAAAAATGCAAGAAATACAAAATTAAACAACAGTTGAATTAAGACAAACAAACAAATAATCTCAAACAACTTCAAAAGCTACAGAAAAATATGATTAATATGTACGGGTGGGGGTGTTACATTGAGATGTATGTGGTGTCTATGCATCTCTCGCTCTCTTTCTTGCTCTCTCTTTCTTGCTCGCTCTCTCTCTCTCTCTCTCTCTCTCTCTCTCTGTCATTCTCACACATGGCCCCGCCCTAATTTAACTTGTCGGTACGTGCCCCGTGGTTGGTCGAGGCTGGAACTGGGCATCTTTCAAAAACGCAGCGAGGCTGATCTGGGTGTGGGATGTTGTTGATGGTGTTGCTGGCTGAAATTCTGATTGTTGTTAAGAAAAGAAAGATAAACTCTGTATAGTGACTTTTTGTGTAAATTTTGTGTACTCGGTTTGATCTTTTTCTTTTCTGTTCACTTTACCCACAAAGTGTTTTTTTTTTTGTAAAGTTTTCCACAGATTGCTTTTTCTTTCTTTTTTAACGCGGCTGATTGTTTTCGCCCATTGTTGTAAATATTTTACATATCACTTCATTTCAGCACGGAAGCTGTAGGGGTTGAGTGTCATTTCTTTCTGTAATCTATTCATTTTCTCCTGTTTTTCGGTTAGTCAGGGAGTTAGTTCAGACCCTGTATTTTTGTTTGAACTTTTTTTCTTTCTAGGGTATTAAGATTATTTGGGAAAAAGGTAGTTTTAATTTTTTGTTTATTATTTTGGCCTTGGCTCAACCCTGAAGTTCACTCGCTTCCTATTTTTGTGTGCTGTTTTATTGCCATTGAACTTGACTAGGAAAAATAAATAAAAAGAAAGAACGAAAGATCACAACACCCCAGTGTAAAGATCTTTATTTATGTTATACTCCTAGACCTGGGACGTAACATGGCCCCTGTCTTTAAATCAGTGTAACCCCAGTAACGATACCCGCTATGTTAAAGCTGGGGCCTGG
>NW_015556095.1:0-796 GCF_001515605.1 Sinocyclocheilus anshuiensis | reverse complement strand
CTGAAAATTACTTTCAGAAACATTTTTTTTTCAAAGCAGCCCCCCTTTATTAACAACCCGTGTCTAAACAATCTAAACAAGTACATTCTCGCCTAAAAACCTTTTAAAACTACATTCCGTGACACAAAACAGTATTGTACTGGTATCGCCACAGGAACGCCCTTTCACCGCTTGTATCACTCCGCTTCCAGTATTTCTCACAGCGAGTGTCATGGCGGACGCCCAAATCCACTAAAATGTATAAATAATACTGTTTTTGTGTCACGGAATGTAGTTTTAAAAGGTTTTTAGGCGAGAATGTACTTGTTTAGACTTCAAATCTACGGTTTGTTAATAAAGATAACGTCTATTTGAAAATTTGCGTCGACGTTTTCAGAGACGTGAGCTCCAGTGCGTCCGGGGCCGTTCAGCGCTCATGAACCCGCCAGAGCAGCCTCACCTCGGCCAGAACTTCTGGAATTTGCCGCTGGCTCTAATGTCTCTATAGTGGTTAAACATGAGATATAATTCGTTTTGGGTAAATCTGACTGGCAGTCTTTGGTCTCATTAATCTATTTTTTGTTCCAGAGCAAATAATTTCAGCTGAAGGCAAAATCTCATCACGTTACATTTTATGTAACTTTAATGCTGTATATTAGAGCATTGCTTTTATGATGGCTGTTGTTGTTGTTGTTTATTCAATAAATAATATTTTATATACATAGTAGTATTTAGTATTAGGAAACAGTGTGTGTGTGTTTGTGATGGTGATTTTTTGTGACATTGTTCCGCCATTAGACGGCGACGAGTGACTGTT
>NW_015556094.1:291-564 GCF_001515605.1 Sinocyclocheilus anshuiensis | reverse complement strand
TAAATTAAATTTAGATAATAATTTAAGTGATTTTTCCATAAAAAAACATCTCTAGCTTACGTATGTAACCATGGTTCCCCGAGGGAACGAGACGCTGCATCGAGAATTGCTTTGGGAATGTCCCTGCGTGACCGTGTTCTGAAGCACGTGTAAAATCAGTCAAATGGAGCAGCGAGACGTCACTAGCGGGGTGACGTGAGCACCAGGAAGTATAAAAGCGCATCCGGCAGAGCGCAAGTTAGCTTCTGCTCTTCAGTAGCGCTCTGTGTATGT
>NW_015556094.1:0-145 GCF_001515605.1 Sinocyclocheilus anshuiensis | reverse complement strand
ACATACGAGGAATTTGTTTTCGTGACAGAAGCTTCCACAGTGTAACAGAATGACAGTGACAGAACAAAAAAAAACAGATAATAAAAAACAAACAAAAAAAAAGAAGTAAATAAGGAATAAAAATATACAAATCGACAATTGTATG
>NW_015556093.1:546-668 GCF_001515605.1 Sinocyclocheilus anshuiensis | reverse complement strand
ATACAATAACGAGCACCACGAAACCATTTAAAGAGGCACGTTCAGTGGTCTCTGTGTCGGGATAGGAAACAGTCAACAAAGTAAAATGATTTCAAACGTACGGCGAGCTCTCTTCATTTGAT
>NW_015556093.1:0-314 GCF_001515605.1 Sinocyclocheilus anshuiensis | reverse complement strand
CCACACAATCTTCTACCGGATTTCGTTTATTCGGACGTTTTGCTGAACGTTGTAGTCGGCGGAGCTGCTGCGCTGATCAAGCGCTTCAGGACGCGCAGACGGGGGAAGCGAGCTGGCGCGCTCGTGAAGCTCAGACAGAGCGGATTTCGAACGCCATTGCCTACCATCCTTCTGGCGAATCTCCGCTCTCTACCCAACAAAACGGACGAACTTCTGCTCTCCAGGACAAACAAGAATTTTTCAAACTCTGCTGCTCTGTGTTTCACGGACATGGAAACCTGGCTGAATGACGCCATTCCGGACAGCGCGCTACA
>NW_015556092.1:425-621 GCF_001515605.1 Sinocyclocheilus anshuiensis | reverse complement strand
CAAGCCTGCATTTATTTGATCAAAAATACAGAAAAAACTGTAATTTTGTGAAATAGCATATTATTGCAATTTAACAAAACAGTTCTCTATATTTTAATATACTTTAAAATATAATTCCTGTGAAGCAAAGCTGAATATTCAGCATCATTATTCCAGATTTTAGTGTCACATGATCCTTCAGAAATCATTCTAATAT
>NW_015556092.1:0-276 GCF_001515605.1 Sinocyclocheilus anshuiensis | reverse complement strand
GTGGTATTTTTTTCAGGATTCTTTGATAAATAAAAAGTTAAAAAGAACAGTATTTATTCAGAATAAATATTTTGTGTTAAATATAGCCTACACATCTAAAAAAAAAAAAAGGTTTGGGGTCAGTAAAATTTCTTTTTTTTGTCATCTTCTTTTTAAATTTTTTTTAAACAAACTTTTAGAATACTTTTATTCAGCAAGGATGTGTTAAATGGATAAAAAAAGTGATATTGTTAGAAAAGATTTCTATTTTTAATAAATTCCGTTCTTTTTAATTTT
>NW_015556091.1:322-491 GCF_001515605.1 Sinocyclocheilus anshuiensis | reverse complement strand
AGGCCAGGTAAATAATTTGAAACGTAGGTCTGTCAAATGAGAAAAATTCAGTCATACATTAAAAAAATATATATATATATAATGTTTTCTGAAGTAAAAAAAAAATATGTGTTTGTCACAAACCCATCCAAAGAGTTTTCTACTCATGTGAGAAAAGCATTTGGGTGCA
>NW_015556091.1:0-198 GCF_001515605.1 Sinocyclocheilus anshuiensis | reverse complement strand
AGACAGCATGCCTTGCTTTAGTAGCACAATGTGTTTAACGTTTTAAACATGTTTTAAAATTGTGGGTGTAATTATTTTACTGAGAAGTTTTAAGTAAAAATGTATATTTGTTATTTTACAGTATACATACTATCTATGGGTGGGATTAAAATTAAAACATTTCTTAAATAACAAAAAGTAAACACTACATATATGATT
>NW_015556090.1:0-830 GCF_001515605.1 Sinocyclocheilus anshuiensis | reverse complement strand
CACACAGTGCAATACATTTCATTACTGACCATATGCCAGTTCAAAGAGGTAGGTTTTTAACCTAAATTTAAAAACAGATATGGTTGGAGCAAATCTAATATTGGAGGGTAGTGCATTCCACAATCTGGGAGCAGCTACTGAAAAGGTACGGTCACCCCTACTTTTCAGTTTTGATTTCGGATTACGTAGCAATCTCTGATTAGCCGATTTGAGCGACACAACTGGACGATGTTCTGTCAGTAAATCCGAAAGGTAAGGAGGGGCCAGACCATTTAAAGATTTAAATACTAAAAGAAGAATTGTGACACAGGCCGACAGGCCTTCGTACATGCTTTCAAACATAACAAAATGAAAGAGAGACAACGGTATCGGTCCTGCTAGGTGGATTTTTACAATGGAGAAAATGTTCGTGGCGCTATGGTTTTTAGACAGAGTGAAAAAAGGCCAAATAAAAACTATTTTACCTAGGGATGCACCGAATGTTCGGCAACCGAAATTATTCGGCCGAAAATAGTGAAAAGACCGAATAAATTGTACCGAACAATGACGTGACGTGATCAAAGAGGCGCGTGCTAATGCAGCAAACATGACGGCAGCGCTGCACTTAATTCATACTGGGTTGCATCCATAGCGTGCATAGTATCGCAGAAAGCTAATAAAAAAAACTATATTAGTAGCAGAGTTAATTAATCGTGATTTACGGACTTGCTTTTTGAGTTACAAAGAGTTTGATGATATAGGAATAGAAAACATAACACATTTGTGATCAGAAAACCCATTGTCCGCTATCTCCAGATCATAAAGAGAAATTCCATATGATAACACAAGAT
>NW_015556089.1:0-4545 GCF_001515605.1 Sinocyclocheilus anshuiensis | reverse complement strand
TGTGGTCTTTAAATATCACTGTCTCGGTGCATTAAGCGCGTTCTTCATATGAGAGGAAAATGCTTAAATAAACGCGTTGCGTTCACATTTTGATCTTATATGCGTATCTGCACATAGTATATGCTTTACAATTTTGTCTTTATCACTGTCTTGGTACATTAAGCCACTTTAAGCATTTTAGAAAGTCCCCTGTTCAAGTTCTGCTAATTCACAAGCCTAGTGAGAGTCATGCTCGCAAAGAAGGTAATGTTAACTATTAAACCAACAAAATCAAAACTTTCAAAAACACACAGCAATGTGATTCTTTTATTGAGTGAGAGTCAGTGGGTTTAATCAGTGACATTAACAGATTTACTATTCGGCGTCTTCTCCGCGACCTGCTTCCCTTGGTGTTTTTACACATAGAAAAGGCAAAAAAACATATTGCATTGTCCAGTTTTCTCTCAGAACGATGATCTGAGTTACTATTGCAATTATCGATGCAGTATGAATGACATACACCGGTGACATTTTTCACAATCACGACAAACAATGAAATACTGCCCTAAACTCAATAGAGGAAAGGCAGCAGTATCCTGCAAGTATGGCGGATAAACAAAGCAGTTTCCCAGAACTCAACGCGGCGTTACGTCACATTCTCATTCCTAATTGGCTGCGTCTGAAACCGCCTACTCAATTTCAATAAGTACTTACTTAACAAGCGCTAAAAGAGTAGGTACTCTACATCCAAATCTCGTTAAGTATGAATGCGATCCGGACATCATCCGCCATGTTGACGTTATCATGTGATCTATGACGTTATAACAAGCGCAACAACTTAAAAGATAGGAGCAACAGGTTTAAATCTCTCTGTAAATATTTTGGTGTTTTTGAAATTTCCTCATTTTGTGGTCTTGTTGAAGAAACAGCTGCCCTTTTATTGTGATTGTAGTATAACCAATACATTTTGGGTTGATTTAAATTTTTATATTTGTAACCCTACTAATATGACCCACAGTTTAATCCTTATATTATTTTTTATTACGAAAACCCAAAATCGTTATCTCTTGAATATATTGTTACTTTATTTTATGTGCAAAATGTTTCATCCACAAGCAAAACCGGCTTAAATCTCTTTTGTTTTCCTCTTTTTCTTTTTGAATTTAGCTCTCTTGTTTCATCCCTCCGGCTTATAAACAACAACAAATGCATTTTGATGCAGTGATTATATGATTATGATTATTCAAAGATATTTAACCTAGTCATTGTGCCTTTTTTTCTGTGTATATAAACTCATACTATGATGTATGCAAACCCATTATATTTATGTTTTCTGCTCTTTGTCATTATGATTGTTCACTGTTAAAGATACAACCATCTTTCCCTGAGCTTGTATGTAATTATAAGTTCTGCAATAATAATAAAAAAAGAACATAAGAGGGACAGGTGCACCAACACCTCATAGCATCAGTTACTCCACAACCCTACCTAGTACGGTTTTCCTCAGCGTTTGAACTTCTCCCTTCGGAGGGGCGTGCAAATCATAGGGTGCCCCACATCCACATTCAGCTCTGGTGCGTGGATTATGGTCAAAACAAATGTCTTGCAGGTATTTTTACGTTTGAACCAGCTACTATGACACCCCCTAACTACACAAAGTACGCCAGTCTTTCTGTGGTCCATATTAAAAGTAAACTAGCCTGTAAAATCTACACAGTGACCGCAAAACTACGGAATCACAATACAACTACTACTAGCGGAAGTGCTTTACCGGAAATCTAACACCTCATAGCATCAGTAACTCCACAACCCAACGGTTTTCCTCAGCCTTTGCAATATTTGTAATATCTGCACAAAGGAGACGTCGATCAGCTGCTAGAAGATCTCGTCTTTGGAGAATACTGTTAATTTTACACTCGAAAAATTTAAGTATTACTACTTAAGATTACCCCAGAATGCATTGCTAGCCCACCCCAACACTTTATTATGAACAATAATAATGAGAAATGCTGACCAATAATTAATATATAAAATAAAACAAGCAAAATGTAATTTGTTTTGTCATATGCCATAGCTATGCATGACTACACATTAGACAAATGCAGCCAAGGTGAATACATCGCAGTTTTCAGTCAAGTAATGAATTAATGCAGAATATAATTAAACAATTATATTTTATTTACGGACAACAGGAAACATGAATAAATTAGTAAAAGAATAAATAAAAGTAACCATGACAACAAATAAATACAAGTCATCGACACATGAAACAAAGCTTTATTCAAACATTGTTCTAACAATCATGTATTTACAGACGGTGAACCCACATCTACTGCATCTCAACACAGCTGAGACAGTTCTGCAGCTTTATCCTGATGAAGACCACCGTGTCCCAACACAGCTGTGCCAGTTCTGCAGCTTTATTCTGATGAAGCAGCTGACCACTGTGTCCACCTTCACCTGTCTCTGTCTGCTGCAGTCAGACTGAATCTGATCATGGATGAGAAAGGGACATCGAGGCTGTCCTTGTCTGAGATCACAGAGAGGATGAGGAAGACCATGATGACGCCCCTGAACCACACAACCCTGAACAAGAGCAGGAGAACGTGGGCAACAATCTGGCTGCTGCTGCATCTGCTCCAAACATTTGTGTGCCTGCTCTCCATGAGCACGACTACTGTAAAACATTTATACATTTTACAATTAATCTGCTCTCCATGAGCACGACTATCTGTAAAACATTTACAAAGAGAAAAAACATTTTACATCTCATGTTGTCAGCAAATGTTTCATTTCATAGGTTTACAATTACATGCAAATTTTTGTGGTATAGTGGGCTAAAGCACTGCGCTGGTAAGCAGAAGGTTACTGGTTCAATCTCTGCAGTTGTCACCACCGGTGTGTCCTTCAGCAAGGCTCTTTTCTCCAGGTTGCTGCAGGGGTATTGGGGTCCCTGTAATAAGAGCATTGTAAGTCACTTCGGATAAAAGTGTCTGATAAATGTAAATGTAATTTTTGTAAATCCTTTTTTGTGTCTTGAGCACAAACGCTCAATAAAGTGGCTTATTTTTTAAAGTTTATTTCTTCAAGGTACTACTATAATATATATGCATGCATATATTTCATACAGTTTCTATTTGGGGGGTATAATATGGGATGATATTAGACTCAAAATGATTAATTTTTCTGTAAGGGGTAGGTTTATATGGGATGAAATTCGACTCAAAATGATTAATAGATGCATGCACAATTATCCATGTACTGCATACATTTTATACATGTATCTTACTAACCACAAACAAATGCCTTTCAATTTGAGTCTGTGGAATTCTGGATTAAATGATTGTGCAGCGATTTGTACAAATACAGACATGTTTGTGAATACAAATTTTCTGTTCTGCATTAACATATCATAAATTGCTCGTGCAAAAAGGAATCTGTGCATATGTGGATCAGGTGACACATGCATTAATTGACGTCTAGTTCGAGTCAATCTTGTTCAGTTCATTTGGATTTTGAGATTTCATTTCGTCTAGTTCGAGTCGATCTTGTTCGGTTCATTTGGATTTTGAAACGTCATTTTCTCAGTTTACAGCATTTCACGTCCCCCACACACACAACTACCAACGAACAAGGCCCAGTGCAATTCATTAAGGTGTACACGATTTGAAAAATTTGCAAATGTGCGTCACTACACTGAAACAAATGCTTTTCAACCGATGTCTGCAGAGTTAAGAATTACATTAATATGCAGTATTTTGTTCAAATAGAGACATATTTGTGAATAGAAATGTTATAATTTGTATTAAAGTATCATGATTTGTGCAGGTAGCGATTAAAATGTGCATTTGTGGATCAGGTGACATGCATGCATTCATTCACGTCTCTTCTGAGTCTATTTTATTTGATTCATTTGAATTTTGAGAGTTTCGTTCCGCTCTTTTAGCCTTGCCCAATCCACACACACACAGCTCGCGATCCACACGCAGCTGAGCCAAAGAAAATCAGCGACCACTAGATGGCACTAGCCCCAGTCACATGTGCGCATTCCATTGAGTACGGTTTCATGAATGTTACATTGTGTTTTCTTTGTTTCTTTTTGGTTTGGCTATTCTCCTCTGACCGTAGAAATATAATAAATATTTTTTTATTGAACTTGTTCTAATTTAACTTGTCTTAAGACACAAAATAGCTTATATTAATTTGCCAAACAAGAACTTTGTGACGGTACCTTTTTTTTTTCTTTTCTATAATTCAACGGCACGTTGTCAGTTATTCCTTCCTTGTATTATTAATATGATTATTATTATTATTATTATTATTAATGGCTCACTTAATATCGCAGGGTGATCAATCATTTACTGCATTATTATTAAAAGGGCTATTATAGTCGCTCATTTAAGCCATTAGTAATCGCACGTTTATATTTAATTAAACTATTAAATTAACTTAAACGAAACTATACTAAACGAGCGTTTTATAGGCTATAGCCTATTCTGCGCTCAAGCGCATCGCATAAACAGCTAGAACATATTTTATTTAGGCTACTTATTACTAAACTGTTTT
>NW_015556088.1:1384-1514 GCF_001515605.1 Sinocyclocheilus anshuiensis | reverse complement strand
TTGTCGTTTCTCCGATCACAAATGCAGGCATGGTTTTATGATTACGTGGCAAAAGACAGTCCAAGTCATTATAATCAGTAATTATGTCCCCACTGGATGCAACAAATGCCTCGTTTGTAATGGGTTTTAT
>NW_015556088.1:675-903 GCF_001515605.1 Sinocyclocheilus anshuiensis | reverse complement strand
GTGCCACATTCGGTAAATTCCCACTCACTTATGAGACGCGCGATCTGCGCTGCCTCGTCTCTCTCTCGCGTGTGTTCTGCAGCAGTCACTTGGATAAGTCATTGTTGCTTGTGGAACTTGTTGACTTTCGATGAGTTTGAGTGCGTGATGCGCTCTGTGAAAAGTGGTCCTCAATTGGTCCTCAAATTGAGGACCAATCTGCACCTTATTGATGACCCGTGGCGTTAA
>NW_015556088.1:0-147 GCF_001515605.1 Sinocyclocheilus anshuiensis | reverse complement strand
TTAACCCATATCATGGTGTGTGATGCTGAACTATGAGTTTCTAATGGTGTTTGTATTTGCACTGTTCTAAACGTTAATATTTTATGTGCAATAACAGCATGATGTCTCAGTGGCCTTACATATGATTTTAAATCTATTTTTTCAAAC
>NW_015556087.1:0-539 GCF_001515605.1 Sinocyclocheilus anshuiensis | reverse complement strand
AGTTCACACCTATGTATGAAGGGGTCATAGAACTACAAAACTATTTAAATTCAAAATGTAATAATACTTTTTTTAGTTTACTTTCAACTTCTATATGTTTATTTATGTAAATGCTGCGTGACTGTGATGTGTTTTAATGGGTGATCGCTGAGTCACATTCAAACCATACAGTCTATGTCTTTTTGTGAAAAATGGAGACTTTTGAGGGTGGTTCTAGAGATTTTCTGAGGGAGGGGTTTGGCAACACTGCACTGCAGCGGAGGGAGTTACCATGGAAACGGGGCGCTACTCTCCCGCTGACACGCTGCAACACGTCTCTCGCTGCTGTTTTCATCGTTTTCAGTTTAGTCCCAAAAATCACACAAATATTACACAAAACTGTTCCTGACACTTTTCTTACTTGTGATTGACAAGCTTCTGTTGAATACTTACTTCATAAAAATGGTTTAGTGTTTCCGTTAGCATCTCAACTGATTTCAGACAAGGCATGCTAACTGTATATTGAGCTCTTATTTATGAAAGTTTTGACTTTTAATCAC
>NW_015556086.1:0-533 GCF_001515605.1 Sinocyclocheilus anshuiensis | reverse complement strand
ATGTCATACACCGATCGGTCTGCACACGCAAACAAAGCCAAAACCGAGATATTTTAGGCAATATAGAAATCCTGGCCACGACGCATCCTGGGAAAATGGCACGTATGGTCACCCTAGTTTAGCGTGAGGTGAAAAAAAAATCAAGATGTCAGTCGAGAACTGTTACGGAAGACGCATTGAGTGAGAAAAATACAGTTTAATTCTTACAGTTATTATGTGAAATCGCTATTCTAGTGTAAAACAAGTTCAGCTGATGCGCAAGCTGTTATTTAAAGTTTAAACAGCTAGCGTCACGTGCTGTGAATTCGTTCAGTCAGTGATATTATCGATACCGCAAAGAAGAACGGTAAAAACTGTGGTTTTATTGAATGTATAGTTTTCATTGTTATACTGTAGGGGGCGCTAGTACACATCTTCTGTACAGAATTTCCAAAAAACACAAGTGAAGAAGAAACAGAAACAACAGATGCTTCCACTTCCGTAATCTTACACGATCGTCAGACATAAAACGGTATCAAAACTATGTAACATTA
>NW_015556085.1:280-531 GCF_001515605.1 Sinocyclocheilus anshuiensis | reverse complement strand
GTTTTTTCCAAGGGAAAAAGCTCCGCTCTCGTTTGTCTCTTTTCGGGAAAAGACAGGGGCAGCCACCTGCTTCCTGCGATTCAGGACCCACCGCTGCTGAGGCACGGAAGGGAATGAGCTCGTGGGGATCGCAGGTGGATCTGGCCGATGAGTTTGAAGGAGGGTTTCCCTTTCATGATCGTCGGCTGTGCACGAGAGTGAGCCGCTGGAGGATGATGTTATTTCATTAACATTGTCTGATTCAGGGGCCA
>NW_015556085.1:0-135 GCF_001515605.1 Sinocyclocheilus anshuiensis | reverse complement strand
ACCACGGCGAGGCTTTACTTGCCGTGAAGCGGGTGAAGAAAATGACATCGTGAGGTCATCTATTTAAAAAAAAAAAACGATGAACGTTATTTTTCTGGCCATAACCCTCCCGCTCCGGTGAGCCTTCCTTTCTTC
>NW_015556084.1:0-529 GCF_001515605.1 Sinocyclocheilus anshuiensis | reverse complement strand
CATTGTAGGTACGACGGCTAATCAAAATGGTACTTACTTGTGCTTGTGCTTGTGCTTGTGAAACTGACTTATGACTTAAAACTAAAAGATTACTTTCTCTCGTGCGAACTCATTCGGGAGTGGTGACTTTCCACGTATTCCCAACTTCTGAGCCTGCTCGCCTGAAGTTATGGTTGATTGCTCTTCGGCTGGATATCAACACACTCGTACCTACAATGTTTGTGCACTGTGTAAACAATGAGTGACGTATACGCGCGAGAGATCACTTCCGGCACTTGCGTAAACTACGCCACGCACCGGATGCCGTGTGTGTGCTCAAGGAAGTTGGACATAGTGCTGTATTAGAGGTAAAAAATGATATAAATACTGTTTGGTTTCTCGCACAAATCGATCGTTTCGTGTCTTAGGACATCAATGTGTCGTCACAAGCCGCAGGGTTTAATTTGGATTTGTCTGTGCATGTTTTTTTTACGGTTTTTAATGGTTTTTGTTACCATTGCCATGCATTATACGACTGATAGACTGCAAC
>NW_015556083.1:1341-1581 GCF_001515605.1 Sinocyclocheilus anshuiensis | reverse complement strand
TGTGGACTGGCAGACAGATCAAGACCGGGTACATTGATTGAAACTGGACGGGTAGACATTTCAGTAAGTGACATTGAGTCTGACTGTGAATCGTCTGCATGTTTAGTTGAAACAAGACAGACAGACAATTGAAGATCAGATTTGACTGTAGAATTTAAATCAACAGACAGTTCACAGTAGGATGCATTGAGTGACACTAGATTGTCAGACAGTTCAGTGATTGAAGCTGGACAGACAGCT
>NW_015556083.1:0-225 GCF_001515605.1 Sinocyclocheilus anshuiensis | reverse complement strand
GCTTCAGACAGAGGAATCAGTTCAGGAATAGGGGGGCTAGAGTGAGAGGGTTTGAGGAAACCAGCTGCGCGAGTAGACACCAGCGGTGCATCCCTCACACTGGATACCAGACTGGGATACCGAAGGGCTAACCTTGATAATCTGGGTGTAACAGACTGACAGGACGTGATGTGACTCTGAAAGATCAGCTGAGACGTGACGAGACTCTGGAAGATCAGCTGTGAC
>NW_015556082.1:0-1570 GCF_001515605.1 Sinocyclocheilus anshuiensis | reverse complement strand
TAGGCATTCCATTGATGTTCAGTTTTGACAAGTCCATAAAAAAAAAAAAAAGACTGTCCAATTTCAAATTTCCAAGATTTTGTAGTATTTCACATGCAACTACTTTCCAGCTTGAAGTTATTGAACCACGAAGAAATTTTTGTAAAAATTGTCAACGGAAATTTCCAGCTTGAAGTTATTGAACCACTTAGAAGTCTTTGCAAAAATTGTAAGCGGAAAGCTGCTGTTCTACTTTGCAGATGTACCAACCCTTGTCCTCCTTCTTCTTTGGGTAAAAACAAAATACTCTGGGGAACCCAATGTAACTTGTCCCAAAAAAAATCAACTAAAATCGCTTGAACCTCTGCTAACAAACGCAGTGGAGGATCTATACAGGTTAATTTATGCCATAAAGAGGAAGCTATTAGATTATTTATAACTAAGGTTCCATTTCTCAAGTCGACCTTTAACTTTTTGAATAATTCCTTCCCAATTTTTTTGTACAGTTGCTTCATCTCCTAGAAATACTCCCAGATATTTAAAGCCTCCTTTTTTCCATACTAAACCAGGAGGAAGGGGAAAACACCCTCTTTTCCAATCTCCTATTAGTAGCGCTTCACTTTCTTCCCCAATTAATTTTAGCAGAAGACAGTTTTTTAAAATCATCCAGTACACTCATTAAAACTGTAACATCACTCTGTTGGCTAACAAACACTAAAACATCATCAGCATATGCAGAGAGACTTATACTCTTTCCAAACATTGGCACATTAAAACCTTGTACATTTTTTCTTAATTGTTCTAAAAAAGGTTCAATTGCCAACGAATATAACATTCCAGAGAGCAGGCATCCCTGCCTCACACCTCTAACAACTTTAAAAGGAGTGCATAAGCCACCATTAATTTTAAGTATGCTCTCAACATCACTGTATAAAACTTTAATTTTATTTATAAAACTCTCACTAAAACCAAAAGCTTTTAAAGTTTCCCATAGGTACTTATGCTCAACCCTGTCGAATGCTTTTTCCTGATCTAGCGAAATCAAACCAATGTCACTATTTGATAACTTAGAGACATCAAATATATCCCTAATGAGGGAAATATTGTCAAAAATTGACCTCTTGGGGACACAATAGGTTTGGTCCGGATGAATCACCTTATTCATAAGTTTTGATAATCTGTTTGCTAAAATCTTGGAAAGAAGTTTATAATCACTGCACAGAAGTGAAACAGGTCTCCAGTTTTTGATCTCCGTGAGGTCTCCTTTTTTGGGAAGGAGGGTTAGGACTGCTCTCCGGCAACTCAAAGGTAGAAGACCTTCGTCCAAACTACCATTGAGTACTTCCAAGAGGTCCTCCCCTAAAACATCCCAAAGACATTTGTAGAAGTCTATTGGTATTCCATCAATACCAGGCACCCTTCCGGATTCCATGCTCTGAACAGCCTTATGCAGTTCTCCCAGGCTGAGCACACCTGAAATCTCTGCATTAGCTTCATCAGACACCTTTGGCAAATCCTTGAAGAAGACACTCTCAATGATATTGTGTGGTCTTAATTCACTTCTGTACAGTTTCTCGTAAAAAACAATTGC
>NW_015556081.1:1071-1396 GCF_001515605.1 Sinocyclocheilus anshuiensis | reverse complement strand
AATGTTTTGCCAATCATTATTACATATTCTGGTCTTTAGCGACCCAATTATATTTCATTGCGTAGTATAGTAATTGCTCTGCAGTAAAGCCATTCAAACCAGTTCAGTTTGAATTAAACTTCACGTCATCATTGTGTATCAAACAGTGCCACCTTGAGGAAAAAAGATGCATTGCACATATTGAGGTATCAGATATGTAAATGTAGTTGCGCAGGAAAAAATACTTACACATTTACATACCTCGGGTCTCTAGCGACCCTTTACACTTTTTACAAAAAAAAATCAGAAAACTGGCATTCTTTTATATTTTACTATTTGTTTGTTT
>NW_015556081.1:378-870 GCF_001515605.1 Sinocyclocheilus anshuiensis | reverse complement strand
GTTTGAAGTTTGGTGCAACAGAATTATTAGATAAACCTTGATTTAATCTAGATTTAAAATTAATCATTGCAAACATTCAGCTATAATTTGAAGAAGAAAAATGCACATTAGGCCTAATGTCTGAAGTGAGCAAGCGGCAATAGGCCTAGTGATCATTTAAAATATAATTTGAAGTGTTTCTTTCACAAAATGAGTATTGTATATATAACTATAAAATACAGGCTACTCAATTTTTCTCCCTCTTGCAGGCACTCTTGTCACTTCCATTTCTTTCAGGATAAATGAATGAATTCACGTGTTGTAAATCAGTCTGTAGGCCAGTAGCGCACACAGCCCCTAAATTTAGCGACCAACTATGCATATTATAAACTTAAGATTTAACATACAACATTTGTTTCTATTAAATGATTTTGTCTTTGTTACTCTTAGTTATAAAGGATGGTAGCACAGCATTTTTGAATGATTGTCTTCATGAGTTTGTCTGCATCCATA
>NW_015556081.1:0-368 GCF_001515605.1 Sinocyclocheilus anshuiensis | reverse complement strand
GTGCTTTCAGATGGAGCGGCATTTACTACACAGAGCCGTAGTTCACCGACAAGATACGCAAAATCGCAGGCGATTCATTGCCGATTTTGAACGCGATTTTGTGTACCTTGTTTACATGTTTATGCATCTCACGTTTAGTTTGATTGAGGTTCCAGATAATGGCTCAGTGGCTTAGATATAACACCTAGAAGCATATGATCTCATGCACATGGACAAAGTCTGTTGCAGTTGTTATTTCTATGAAATTATGTTGTCTTTGCTATTCTGTTACTAATAAAATAGTTTACTGCTTATCCTATTTTGGCACAATCCCTAAATTTAAATTGAGTAGTTTTACTGAGGGCACCCATCTCACATGAAATTGAACT
>NW_015556080.1:316-584 GCF_001515605.1 Sinocyclocheilus anshuiensis | reverse complement strand
CGCTGCGGTTCTTTCCCCCCGGTGAGAGGGCTCGACGCTCCGCCTATCTTCCTCCGAGGAGGTTGACGAGGGCGTCGATGCGATCGCCAGTTGCACAAACACCATTTACACAAGCATATTATGCCTAATATTATGAGCAGCTTTACTGTGGAGCGGAGCTGTTTTACAGTCGCACAAGCATTATGTCAATACTATTATAAAAAGAAAAGACTCGCGCAGTCAGCTCTCGGAAATAAGGGGCTGATTGTGCTTCTCCAAAAAAAAAATA
>NW_015556080.1:0-252 GCF_001515605.1 Sinocyclocheilus anshuiensis | reverse complement strand
GCACGTGGATCTAGCGGATGGGTTGGAGACGGCTCGCCCTTTCTCCGCCTGCACTCCCTAGATCCAGCGCTCTCTCTCTCGAGGCTCGGAAGCCCGCGCTGCGGTTTCTTCCCCCTCTGAGCGAGATCTCGCTGCTGCGGCTATTTTCTCCGAGGAGATTGATATTGTTTGTGTGACCAAGTGGCTTGCGCGCTGCCAAGGCAACGCGTGTATTACATCATTTTCGGTTTTTGATGTGAATCTTACCACACC
>NW_015556079.1:0-764 GCF_001515605.1 Sinocyclocheilus anshuiensis | reverse complement strand
TAAGGTGTGCGGTAGGTGAGACAGAGGAGTTCACGGTGAAGGTGGTACTGCACCAAGGATCGGCTTTGAGCCCCTTCTTGTTTGCGGTGGTGATGGACAGGCTGACAGATGAGGTCAGACAGGAATCTCCATGGACTATGATGTTTGCGGATGACATTGTGATCTGTAGTGAGAGCAGGGAGCAGGTGGAGGAAAGGCTAGAGAGGTGGAGGTTTGCTCTGGAGAGAAGAGGGATGAAGATTAGTCGCAGCAAGACAGAATACATGTGTGTGAATGAGAGGGATCCAAGTGGAACAGTGAGGTTACAGGGAGAAGAGATAAAGAAGGTGCAGGATTTTAAGTACTTAGGGTCAACAGTCCAGAGCAATGGGGAGTGTGGAAAAGAGGTGAAGAAGCGTGTGCAGGCAGGTTGGAATGGGTGGAGAAAAGTGTCAGGTTTGTTGTGTGATAAAAGAGTACCAGCAAGAATGAAATGAAAGGTGTACAGGACAGTAGTGAGACCAGCGATGTTGTATGGTTTGGAGACAGTTGCACTGAGGAAAAGACAGGAGGAAGAGTTAGAGGTAGCAGAGCTGAAGATGTTGAGGTTCTCTTTGGGAGTGACGAGGATGGATAGGATCAGGAATGAGTACATCAGAGGGACAGCACATGTGAGATGTTTTGGAGACAAAGTTAGAGAGGCCAGGTTGAGATGGTTTGGACATGTTCGGAGGAGGGACAGTGAATATATCGGGAAAAGGATGCTGAGGTTAGAGCTGCCAGGC
>NW_015556078.1:768-983 GCF_001515605.1 Sinocyclocheilus anshuiensis | reverse complement strand
AGGATCTGGGGGGCCAGGGTGGAGCCGAGGGCTCTGGCAACCGAGGCGGAGATCCGCGGCGGGACTGAGGACCCGGAGCGGAGGAACTCCGGGCGGATGAGGGGATCCATAAGGGAACAACGGAAAAAAAAGACACTGGGTAAAAACGGGAAACAAAACGGAGGGTAGACACACGGAGGTTACTGTTTTGGTCGGTTCTTCTGTCACAATCTCTG
>NW_015556078.1:0-271 GCF_001515605.1 Sinocyclocheilus anshuiensis | reverse complement strand
AGCTCTGGTACAGCTCTGGTATCAGGTCCCTTTCTAAGTCCAGCAGTCCCAGATGTATTATTAACTCACCCTCAGCCGCGGTGCAGTGGGCGGAGCTCCACTCCACGCTCTCACCATCCACGGCTTGCTCCCTCGCGATGGGCACTGTCGCCGGCTCTCACACCTGGTCTGACGGCTGGGGCCCCACATCCGGGGCGATCCTCCGCTCAGTCGCTCGGCATTGCGATGGCTCGTTGATCGCGGCGGTAATGGGCTCTCCGTCATCGGTGGG
>NW_015556077.1:171-1346 GCF_001515605.1 Sinocyclocheilus anshuiensis | reverse complement strand
ATTCTTCTTCATTAATAATGCTGACGGATATAACGTTTCAAGTAGCTTTAGAGTGTTTTTGTTTTAATTGGAGAATTCTGTAGAGCTCTGCAGTAATATAGCTAAATAATCAAATATTGGAGAATTCTGTAGAGCTCTGCAGTAATATAGCTAAATAACCAAATAACAAGAGACACTTTCTGTAAACTGGGTACTTTTTTCAACAAAATTATTTGTTAGATAATTGTGTAGTTGACCAAACATGTTTAATAGTTCTCCCTATAGAAACATTGGATTTGTGCCTATAATATTTTAAAAATCATAATTTGAAGATCAATGTACCTCATTCACTGATGAATGAAAAAGTTTCAGAGATGTATATATAAAATGTACTAGATTATTTAGAGTATTTATAAAACTGCATCAAAATGATCAAAATCTTGTATAGCAATTGTCTACTTTCTGCTGTTACATCAGGGTTCATGTTTGTATTTTCACATTTCTTTCTTTTTTTTTTAGTTAATGAAAATAAACCATTTTTACTTGTATTTCAGAGTTGACTGAAGAAACGGAGGGGAATGAAGAATTGAGTGAAGTTGAGGGAAAACATCTCTTCAGAAGGGAGGAGAATGAAGAATTGAGTGAAGTTGAGGGAAAACATCACTTCAAAACTGGAGAAAAACCTTTGAGTTGCTCTCAAACTCAGAAAGATTTAAAGAAAAGAAGAGCCAAGAAATCTTTCATCTGCACTCAGTGTGGAAAGAGATGGACATGCAAACATCATCTTGAGCTTCACATGAGAGTTCATACTGGAGAGAAACCATACGCTTGTGATCAGTGCGGGAAGAGTTTCTCACATTCATCAAGCCTTAAGCGACACATGAACATCCACACTGGAGAGAAACCGTTCACTTGTGATAAATGCGGGAAGAGTTTCTCACAATCATCAAGCCTTAAGGATCACATGAACATCCACACTAGAGAGAAACTGTACACATGTGATCAATGCGGGAAAACATTTGTGAGAGCTTCAGACCTGAAGAAACACCTGCGAGTTCATACAAAGGAGAAGCTGCATTCATGTCATTTGTGTGGAAAGAGTTTTTCATGTCTACAATATTTAAAAGTACATCAGAAAATACATACTGGTGTGAGAGAGTACATGTGCTTTGAGTGTGAAAAGACTTTTACTTCAG
>NW_015556077.1:0-145 GCF_001515605.1 Sinocyclocheilus anshuiensis | reverse complement strand
TTACTACAGCAAGCCATTTAAAACTGCATGAGAGGATTCACACTGGAGAAAAACCGTACAAGTGTTCACACTGTGACAAGAGATTCAGTCACTCAGGAGTCCTGAAAACACATGAGAGGATTCACACTGGAGAGAAACCTTACAA
>NW_015556076.1:410-534 GCF_001515605.1 Sinocyclocheilus anshuiensis | reverse complement strand
AGTATATGTATGCAATGAATATAATGTTAAACATTCAGTGTTAACAGTGTAAACAAAGCACGCTGAGTGGATTGAGCGCGCGGCGGCGCAGATGCGCGAGCTTGTCGAGTGAATATACCTTTCT
>NW_015556076.1:0-246 GCF_001515605.1 Sinocyclocheilus anshuiensis | reverse complement strand
TAAAACCATTCATAGGGGCATTCACTATAAACATCATTTATTTTCAACCTTAGGCATACACGACTTTCTAGCGAAAGTGAATCTAGCAGCGTGTGTGAAATGCGCTAGGCTGTACTATTCTGCATCAGTACAAATACGTGCAGGCGTTGCGCGTGTTTTGGTTGCTTGAGTGTTTCTGCATTATATGAGTAGCTTTGGAAAATAAATTGCAGCACGTTTCAGATGAAAAAATGCGACTTCTATTTC
>NW_015556075.1:350-1195 GCF_001515605.1 Sinocyclocheilus anshuiensis | reverse complement strand
AAAAATTAAGCCATTTAGCCAATGTAACTTTTAGCATAGCCTAATTTATTTGAAGTGTATCATGATACATGCATTAATGTTTCTGGGCTAAGCCCCGGATATCCACTCACTGTAGAACTGCCCCTGGAATCAAACCCATTATTTCAACACTTTGCTCTACAGATTGAGAATGCATTGTAAAAAATGAAGCTTTAATAATTTGAATATGATGGATTATCAACTAATTATGTACCTTCCTTGTAGGTGCGTTCAGATGTAGTATATAAAGTGCATACAGCACCAACAAGTTTGACAGTCAAGACAAATTCTGTAAACACTGCTTTGATAAATAATGTTTTTTTTTTTCTTGTGCTTGCAGGTTCATTCAGACGGTCAACATTTGTGGCACCAAATGCATTGAAAGTCACAGATCAGCTGGAATTTTGGAAAGAGGGTGCAGCCTGAATCCCATCCTGCTGTTTTTCATCGGAGAGCTTGTCAACTTTTACTGTCAAAATGACTGAAATTTAACACAACACCACAAACTCATTTTTACTGTATTTTATTTACACTACCAGTCAAAAGTTATTGAACAGTAAGATTTTTAATGTTTCTTAAAGAAGTCTCTTCTGCTCACCAAGCCTGCATTTATTTGATCCAAAGTACAGCAAAAACAATACAATTTTGAAATATTTTTACTATTTAAGATAACTTTTGTATTTGAATATATTTTAAAATGTAATTTATTCCTGTGATCAAAGCTGAATTTTAGGCATAATTTCTCTAGTCTTCAGTGTCACATGAAATCAGTCTAATATGCCGATTTGCTGCTCAAGAAACATTTCTGATTATTGTCAATGTTGAAT
>NW_015556075.1:0-195 GCF_001515605.1 Sinocyclocheilus anshuiensis | reverse complement strand
ATCACTTTTGATCATTTTAATGCATCCTTGCTAAATAAAAGTATTAATTTCTATAATTTCTTTCCCAAAAAAAAATTATAATAATTATACTGACTCCAAGCTTTTGAATGGTATAGTGTATAATGTTACAAAAGCATTTTATTTCATATGAATGCTGATCTTTAGATCTTTCTATTCATCAAAGAATCCTGAAAA
>NW_015556074.1:489-855 GCF_001515605.1 Sinocyclocheilus anshuiensis | reverse complement strand
GTCTCTGGTTCCTTTTGAGGTTCAGAGAGAACATCAAACCAAAGTCGAACAAAATGGGACATTCAGGAAGGATACATCTAAGTTTGTTACATTAGCTGAGAAGACTTGAAGATGGGGAAACAGAGAATAGATAGAGTGAAAAATCAGAAACCAGGGATTAGGTTAAATTCAAATTACTTCACACTGCATACACACATGCTGTATTTAAAAGCTTAAAGTAAAGAGGTGCTAACCCCTAATTGTTAAAGCTATTTGGTAGCTTAGCCTAAGATGAAACTATGCTAAGTCGTGTTAGCTTAGCCGCTTAAGGTGGTTTGTTTACAACATGGCGTCACCAGGTGACGCGTGTGCTATGTGGAGTTAGCA
>NW_015556074.1:0-132 GCF_001515605.1 Sinocyclocheilus anshuiensis | reverse complement strand
AGCAAGTGAAACACAGTAATGACCACCAGGTTGCTAGGCTTGTATACATACAGTCAAAGCGTAGATGAATTGCATCGATCTAATTACAATCTATAAGGCCTTTATGCTGTAGAAAGAGGAGCATCACTCAAA
>NW_015556073.1:2311-4327 GCF_001515605.1 Sinocyclocheilus anshuiensis | reverse complement strand
CATCAATTAAATCAATGTGAATTCTACTTACTTCATTTTAGGCCCGTAGTATTGCAGACATCTTGTTGCCTTTGACATCACTCCACGCTGCCTTTGCTCTGAAAACATTGATTTCAAAAACATGTGTACGTATGAGTTTCAAATTAAAAAACGTGAGGAGCAAATATCAGTCTGAAATGGTAAATAACGTTAGCAAAACAGCCATCATAAATGCTCCTCGAGCCACTTTGTTTACCGGGGCTTCGGCTGCATTAGTAAACTTAATTAGCATCACATGGATATGCTAGATGAACCTGATGAACAAAAATGTAAAAGTTATTGTAATATAAGTGAATGGGCGGGTTTGTCTACCTTGAATTAGTTTCTGTGGCACGAGTGTTAGATCTGTCAGCCATCTTTCTGGTTTAAAAGACAAAAATCACCGTCTGTGTCCGACTGAGAAAAACACACACACAAAAAAAATATATATTTTTTTATTTTCCCACTGACAAACTGTAGTGTAAAACACTGTATATTTAACACTTGCAGTTTATAACTTTGATGTAATGTTGTGTTAATTCCTCTTTGCTAGCTAATACATTAGCGTTGCCGAGCTGGTTAATCTTCAAATAATAAGATACGACAATAAATCATAAAAGTTCAAAAGTGCTTTAAATAGGAATAAAGAAACTTGAAATGCATTGCTTACCTGTTCTTTTTCGTAACTCTTTGAGTGAGCTCAGCTCAGCTGTGATTGGATGGGCTGACGTCACGGGACTGACTAGATAACGGGCGCGGTTTTTTAATCTTTTTAGGAAACACACTACAAATATATATTTTGCCATAAGTAAAAGTGATTACATTAAAAAACGGCTAAATGTAGGCTTTATATGAAAGACTTATGTACACTGAAAAAAATTATTAAATTTTTTTTTAAGGTAAGTGGTTGCAAACAATTTATTTTAGCTATACATTTAAATAAAAAAATGTTTAAATTAGACAATATATATACGATAAACAAATACAATTTGTTAATATATATTTTGCCATAAGTAAAAGTTATTACATAAAAAAGGCTTAATGTAGGCTTTATATGAAAGACGTATGTACACTGAAAAAAAAATTATTAAAAAATATTTTAAGGTATGTTGCAAACAATTTATTTTAGCTACATTTAAATAAAAAATTTCGAAAATTAGTCAACTAAATTTGTTTATTTAAATGTAGCTAAAATAAATTGATTGCAACCACTTTCCTTAAAATTGTTTTAGTAAATTCAATGAATAATCCCCCCCCCCCAGTGAAATATAGTAAATATTAGTAAATATATAAATAGTAAGTATATTTACTATTGTTTATGTATTTATTTGATTAGCTTTTAATTAGTTATAATAACCTATAGCCTTATACTCTAGCCTATACAAACATATTTTCTCCAAAAACATTATTTAAAAGAAAAAAAGTAGTTTTAAGTCTGTTCATCATGATGCAGTCGTGTTTGAACGGGAAACCTGATATAATGGTGTTAAATCAAAAGGAATTGTTTAAATAAAGTGAACAGCATTAAAAAAATGTCTCAGTGAGCAGTGTTCTTTATCATTCCTAATAACACGACTCTTTAAAAGAGAAACAATTCTGTTGTACAGTTAAGTGATGGAACATTCTGTGAAATTATGACCCTGGTGGCTTTCAAGTGTGAGGATGGGGCATCTTCTGCATCCAAACAGATTGTTTTAGCTAAAGAGCTTTATTTCTCCATACAATTTATAATGATATGTTATAATAATGCAATGATAATATTAATGCAGAGTGAGTGAACTTCAGTTTTTGGCCATGCAATACAGACAGTGTTTACTCAAAAATGTGACTACAAATATACTACGACTTCAGGTTATTTAATAATGTACTTTGAAAGTATACTTTCAATGCATTGTTACAATGATCATTTTCAGCACACAGTTAAAAAATATTCATAAAATATATTTAAGTAAAGTGCAAATAAATATACTTATAAAAAATAAACAGAACTTTCAATTC
>NW_015556073.1:0-1981 GCF_001515605.1 Sinocyclocheilus anshuiensis | reverse complement strand
GATTGTTTTAGCTAAAGAGCTTGCATGGAGGAACATTTTTTTTTTTAGAGATGTTCAGCTAAATATATCCTCAACATTTATATAGTGTCTCATAATGTATTTGCTGTCCATCCTCAATCACTCAAGTGTAAACATGTAATTATTAGGATACAAACTGTATGTCATTCCACTTACAAACAATATTGGAAGAGACTAAAAACTGATTCCTGGGGAACTACTTCTGCAGCTTTATACAGATATCAATGCCAATTGTTGTTTTTCAGCTTTATTTCTCCATAAAATTTATAATGATATGTTATAATAATGCAATGATATAATATTAATGCAGAGTGAGTGAACTTCAGTTTTTGCCCATGCAATATAGAGTGTTTACTTGACTGTACACTTTATAATGCATTTGTTTATTTATTTGTGTTATTACTTTCTGAAAACAATGTATGTCCAAGTAATGAAGTGAATTCCAAGCATGAAGAAGTAAACTTAAAAATGTGACTTGAAATATACTACAACTTCGGATTATTTAATAATGTACTTTGAAAGTATGCTTTCAATGCATTGTTACGATGATCATTTTCAGCACACAGTTAAAAAATATTCATAAAATATATTTAAGTAAAGTGCAAATAAATATACTTATAAAAAATAAACAGAACTTTCAATTCAAGTATATTTTTGTAAAATACATTTTTTTGAAAATATACTAAATTACAATTGTTTTAAAGTGCGTTAAAAGTTGTATTGTGAAAATAGACAAAAGCATGATTCTAAAATATACTTTTTATATATTTAAAGATAGTACATTTTTTGTTAGTATATTTGCAATGTACTATTAAAACAGGTAATATATTACAAATACAATAAAGTATACTTTTTTTCACAAGGGTGTGATGAGTGAGTCGATTATATCAAATTCAGACGAAGAAGGCAGCTGAACATGCTCACACAAGGTTACCATGTGGTTCCACAAATTAACCCTGCTATTGTTTGGTCATTTTAGACTGGATTTTTTTTTTTTTTCCAGAAATTTTAAAAATCACTGTTTTATCGGAATGGTACATGACTATGTAACCACAAGAAAAATAAATAAAAAATATTGTGGACTTGATTTGAAAAAGCTAAATAGTTGTAAAAAAATAGTCACACTTGTGTTGTTAGCGCCATTGGAAAAGAATGGGAAATACACAAAGCATGTTTTTTGCAAATATGTAAAATAAAATCAATTTAGCCGCAATGCAGTAAAAACACAAAGGAAGGGGTTACACTCTAAAACATCAAGTGTATAAAACAGACACACACACTCACTTACACACACTCACAGACACACACATACACAACACTATTATACACAAAAATGAACTGGTGTGGCTGTAACAATATGGCAAAATTGAGTCAGAAGATAGAATATAATCATGTTGATTAACATCTGATAAAGCATTATTGTTCATTTTTGTTACTTTTTTTAACTTTGATGTTATGTGTAATACAATGTCTTTCTTTGTGTTCAGGTTTGACTGTAGTAAAATTAATGCAAAAGCTGACATTTCAAACCAAGACATTGGTCGCCTGGTGTATGCCTGGCTCCACATGTGCGCACTATGCGGAGGTATCAATCATTTTCATTTTGGCCACAGACACAAGTGAGCGGCAGCATAATACAATTTGGTTTTACAAACCACAGAGAATTTTTCGACTGTGCACTGAAGAGGATGAAACATGAGGCCACTTGCAAATTTTGCAACAAAACATTTTCAGAAACCTGTGGGACAACATCCAGTTCCATAAGACACCTGCAAAAGGCACCACCAAGAGAGGTAAGTTAAGCCGGGAGCTAGCTGACGGCAGGCATGTTCCATCCTGAACATAAGAGTTAGCCTTTGCATTTGAGTCTTTTTATGAGGTAGAAAGTAGGGCTGGAAGATGAGTCATATTTTCATTGTTATTCAATTCAAGTTTATTTGTACAGCGCTTTTCACGATACAAA
>NW_015556072.1:0-4789 GCF_001515605.1 Sinocyclocheilus anshuiensis | reverse complement strand
GCAAAGTCTAGATGTGCAAAGTTAGTAGAGACAAATCCCAACAGATCCCTGATGGGATCAACAAAATACTGACACAAGGGAGTGATCCTTTTTCCAACTCAGTGATTCTGTTTTTTTATTTACTTATTTTTGTCTGACATGTTGGTGTTATTTCTTTCACTTGGATGTTATAAGTTACACTGAGTAAATACAGCTGGATAAAACAAAAACTGTGTCCGTCTTCATTTCAGGCTGCAAAGCAACAAAATGTGATTATTTTAAAGGGGGGTGACTCTTTTCTATACCCACTGTACAAAACACACTAGGGTCATTCCATGTCAACTCAACCAGAGGTCCCCGCTCAAATTTTTGATTTTGTTAATATTTTTTCTGTAGGAAGACAAACATATATAGGTGATGAAAGCCAAAATATTAAATGTCACAAATGTATATTTACTAAGTAATCCACTATTTTGTAGAGGGGGGTCAAAATTACAATTTTAACCTGAGATTTGGAGCCAATTTACAAGGGTGTAAAAAATGACTTTAGAAAGATGACAGCATCATTGTTATTTTTACACAGAGATTGGTAGGTAAAATCTGTTGACTTTAGCAATCTTTGTTTAATTATATGCCAACAGTGACAGTTCAAAAATGGAAAAAAGCACTTCTTGTGTTTTTTTGTCTCAAGTTTGCATGCCTGTAACTCAAGAAGTATTGTTAATCTCCATTTAGATTCTGGTTCTTAACAAACTTTCCTTTTAGTATCTTCATTTTAGAGGCCCTCAATAATTCAATCCCAGAGTTTTGAAGATCTTAATGCGGCTCCATGAGTAAACTGGACAATTGTACACATTTTCAGTGGTCAAAAACCAAATGTGGGTCATTTCGTATTCAGCTGATACTTTTTTCTTTTAAAGAGTAATATCTGAAGAACAAATAATGTTGAAACTAGAAATGTATCTTGTGATTTTCTATCAAAACAATTGCATAGAACATACCTGTCTGAGTGCCATAAATATTCTTTTTCCAAAGTTTGCATGCCTGTAACTTTAAAAGCATTCAAGATATTTTAATAGGGCTGGGTAAAAAATAACGATATCTCGATTTTAATCGATTCTCATTTTTACGGAACGATATTGATTCTTAAATCCCAAGAATCGATTAGTCTAGCCTGTTTTCAGTTAATGGATGCAACATTGAAGCACACCTCTCATCCAATAAATCGCAATAAGCATTGTGCGTTGGTACTTGAAACAAAGTCTCAGATTTCAATTTATGCCCATTGTATTGCAGTATTCAAAAATGTAGTTTTGGCGCTGTTTAATGTGGAGTGACAGATCGCTGTATCGCCTCAGTTCAACAGACGCGGCAGCGCGAGGCGCACGTGAGCTGATCATCTCCTCCACATTAATACCAGCTTCAGCACAAAATAAACATGACTAAACATCCGAAGGTAAGTTAAAAGAAAGAGTACAACTTTACAATTCGTATCCTGTCTCATGTAATCGCTCAATCAGTGTTTCAGCCGCGCAAAGATGTCAGTATAACAGTTTGTAAACAATTAATGTAACTCACATTTACCTCAGAAAGCATATTCGGTGACCATAAACTCGTTAGTCAGCTAAGTTAGAAAAATAAGCTGTAGAGAGGGGCATTTTGCTAAATATATGCACCATATAACATTCATTATA
The DNA here is from genome assembly GCF_001515605.1 of Sinocyclocheilus anshuiensis. Taxonomy (NCBI): domain Eukaryota; kingdom Metazoa; phylum Chordata; class Actinopteri; order Cypriniformes; family Cyprinidae; genus Sinocyclocheilus; species Sinocyclocheilus anshuiensis. The sequence goes on along the minus strand of NW_015556072.1, from coordinate 3,116 downwards.
ATTTTTTACTGATCTTTAATGTTTTATTTATGTTTGAATAAATCCGTCCAAGTTTTTATGACAGCCACTATTAAATGTGTATATTTAAAAAAAAAACTAACTGAAGTAATTGCAACTTAATTATTATAAAAACCTAATTAAGTGCAATTTAAGCAGTTGTACAGCAAAAATCAGTCAATTTTAACCTTCAATATTATAATGTAGTACCAACTGACTCTCATGTATATTTCACAGCATTAGTTGAGAGATTTCTTTTTCCTTAAGAAAATTTGGCATGTACTGTACCTAATATATATCCAAAATAATCGATATTGAATCTAATCGAATCGGTAATCGAATCGCAAGCTTGTGAATGAGAATCGAATCGAATCAAATCGAATCATGAAATTTGTGTCAAAAAAACCCAGCCCTATATTTTAATATCCTTCTAGATTTTCATTCTTAATAAACTTTTCTTTTGAAATCTTAATTTTCAAGGCCCCATATAGTTAATTCCCATAGATATGGGGATTTCAAAGCAGCTCCATGTTCAAATTGTTGAATTTTTAGTTTCTGAAATTTGGTTGATTTGACACTGAATGAACCACTATTTACCCAGCAGCCTGCAGCCAATACACAAGCTCCATCGCGGTACTTTTTTGTAACAGCTAAGTGCGTTTTGTAAGCAGTGCTCTCAAACTGCATGATAATTCATGCATTTCATGCATTCTCGGTTACACAGGAATGTCAAAGCAAAGCCAACACCTTTTACAAGCAATGCAGCAGAGTGTGTGAATCACTGCTCTGGGTTAACAGTCCAGAGGGACTCTTCTCTACTGGCTTTAAATATCAATTTCTTGTCCAACACTCAACAATTAGGAAACCAAAAAGAATGAATCTGCGCTTGAGAAAGATAGTTTATGTCATTTCCTCAGTCTAAAGTTAATGACAGCACTTTTGTAACTTCCAAATAACTTTCTTTTTAATACTAAATCACATATAATCTAAATGTATGTACATTAAATAATCTAAAACAAGATTTCTATGTCAAAACTTTAGCCAAGAGAGAATTTCCAGGGAGACGGTATAATTGGTACAAGGTGCATGCAAAGAGATCATAATTAAAGGTTTTGGAGACGTCATTGTGCAGCTCTGAAGAAAAAGAAAAAAAAACACTCATGCAATGGATCAAACAGGTATTTCAAGAAGGTATTATATATTTACGTCACATATACGCAGGAAGCATGACACAAGGCGGATAACTTCTCAGAATGCTGTAATTGCTCCAGTCTTATTCAGAGACTGATTGTTGCTATTTCGCAATTTAAAAGATCAGGAAATTAGATAACCTGAAAACTTAAGCTTCCAAACAAACCTATGCTGCAAAATACAGACAAACAGAGTTTTTTGTTTTTGTTTTTTGCTGAAATATGCAAAATGTGCAGTGTTGGAAGGCCTCCAGGAACGGGGCTGGGAACCACTGGTTTAAGGATATGGGTTTCTTCCATTCATTAACTGCCTTAGCAAATTCTATTAAGAATTAAATACAATTATTTTTTATGTAAAAATAAAATAAAACATAGTAAGAGAGGTTATTTATGTCTTAGTGCTTACTGTTCACCAACTCACGAGGTACAGTAACAAAGAACCTGTGAGCAATTTGAATAAGACATAAGACACTTCCTGAATACAAAACAATAGAGCCCAATTCCTAACTGAACACGAGAAACTATTGTTTTGCACTTGTACTTCCAGACTTGGATTCATTTTTCAAGAACATTTCACAAGGTTTCTTGGTTTTGAATTATAAACAATGTTCAAAATAATGAAAATCAGTATTGTGTGACTTTGTCTGTGGTTAGTAGCCTAAATCGTAGGACAAATTTGTGAACTTGAGGAGAACTGAATTCATACACTAAAAATCAGCTGATTCAGAGACATTGAGATGAAAATAGAAGTTATATAAAATGAGAAAGTTATTAGTGAGACCTAAGTGTCCAAATATGGGGTCACTGTATACACAAACGTCTTCAGGTGATGTACCTCAATGTGATACTCTATGAGTAATGCAGCATTATAAACGATTAATTTAGATTTAATTATTATGCGGAAGAGATGCCCTGAAGATATGCAAGTTACCAAGAACTGTAAAATAAAAGTTCAGGTTTTACTTCAGAAAACCAATGTTCAAGTGGTTTTAATGTACCTACAAACCAAAAAACATCTAAAGAACCTGTAATGATACATCAATATCCTTCATCTTCAAAGAACCAACTCAAGACCCTTATACAGCCAAAAATGGTTCTTTCAACAGAACTAACAACCACTGCTGGATCTTCATATCTTCAAGTACTGTAGAAAATAAAGGCTCAGGTTCTAAGAACCTACAATGCAACATCAAGAACCTTCTTAATCGCCAAAGAACCATATACACTCTTAAAAATAAAGTTTCCAAAAGGAGGTTTTTGCAGCAATGTCAGAACAATATTTTGGGTTCCCCAAAGAACATTTCAGCAAAAAGATCATAAAAGAACAAATGTTTATTATTGTGAAGAACATTTCAATACACTAAAGAACCTTTGGATGCATGGATATTAAAGGTTCTTCATAGATGCCAATAAAAACATATATTTTTAAGAGTGTTTCAACTCAAGTCCCCAACGGACCTAAAAAGCAAAGTGTCATTTGCCGAACATAACAACCACTAAGGAATCTTCTACAGGATAACATCATTATGAGCAAAGGCCTCTTTAAATGATGCACAAGTCCAACACATTTTAACTGATGTTACATTTCAAGTCACCAAGCAAACACTGCACACGTCAATCGCTACCACAACAAGGAAACAAGATCCTCCAACCGTCTCAACTTGCTTGTTGGAAGAGAGACTCAGATGTCAACATGCATGAGGCTAAATAAAGACTGACAGCAAAGAAACTCACCTGTATGCCTTCACCGATGCCCAAAGAACTAGAAGAAACACTTGTTTTTGTCTACAAAAGACTGCTGAACATCTACACGCATTGGCTTGTTACTCCGAGAAAGAGATCATGAACGAATCCTTGTCTTGGATATAGTTATCAGCCCAATGCGTGGTTACATGCTGGTTTACAATGATGACACTGATTGTATGTGCA
>NW_015556071.1:0-3582 GCF_001515605.1 Sinocyclocheilus anshuiensis | reverse complement strand
ACAGAAACATCTGATGCTCTCCAGAGCGCAAATGCAAATAAGCACTGAAGAGTTTGCCAAATATTTTATTAAAGTTTTAAATAAGGGTGCTCTTGTTTTTTTTTGTTTGTTTGTTTGTTTTTTTGTTTTTATTTATTTATTTATTTAATTTGTAAAATTTTTTTTTAGAGTTCCCTTTTTTTTAAATTTTGAGTTCAGCTCCCTAAACTGGGCGTGACACGATGCTTTCCGCATGGATTTAATACGGAATGTCCGTGGCATGATGACAACAACAGTGGTTACACATAAATATATTTTAATTGTTTGATCAAAATTAAGGCATTGAAGGCATGTTCATTTTTATGAACAAATTTGGAAAAAAACAAATAAAAGTTTCCAAAGTCTAATGTAGTAGATTGCGTTATCTGCCGTTGCACAGAGCACGAGTTAAATGAATATTTCTTCACAATAAAAGTTCACAATGTAGCCTAATAAGCCTAGTTTTCTTTTAATGTAATAGCTTATTTTACATAAAACTATTACTATGCTTTGTGGTCAAATTTATTATATTGAAAGATAATTATAATATTGTAAACATTAATTTAAATTATGTGCTGGTATTAATTTATGAACTGGGATTACATTATAAGTTGCCACAGTGTGTTCACAATGTAATAAATTTCTCATACATTAACCTATTACATTATGTAAAATTTGTTATTACATTAAAAAAATATTATATTATTAGCTCAAGATTTTATTACATTTTGAGAAAATTATTACATTATGAAAATTTTATTACAATAATAATGTAATACTTATTACATTATGTGCAGTTATTACATTATCTGCAATCACAGACACATAAAAGTGGGAACAGCCTTTTTGGAAGCAAGACATCATTGATGGAATTACACCTGGTTACTACTAAAAGGCAAGTCCCAATGTTATGTTTCTGTGATGTACACTTTTTCCTGAAGAAACCCATTCCCAGAAGTAACCAGGTGCAATTCCATCGATGATGTCTGGCTTCCAAAAAGGCTGTTACCACTGTTATGTTTCTGTGATGTACACTTTTTTTCCTGAAGAAACTCATAGCTAGCAGTAACCAGGTGCAATTCCAAATAAAGTATAAGCAGTCCAGTATAAAGAACAGTCAAAATATTTGTGCTGTTATTTAGCTTTTGTGTATAATATATATGTGTGTATGTGTGTGTGTGTGTTTGTGTATAATATATATATATATATAAGAGATACAGATATAGAGATAAATGTCAAAATGCATCTCAGACGTGAACATGTTTGCTTTGCTTAATATTTACATTTACAAATTACTTCTGAAAGGAAATATATTTTTCCATTTAGAAATAATTTGTGTGTGTGTGTGTACCCAAACAAATTAATTGTAAAAGGAGATATATATTTCTTTTTAGAATTAATTTGTACATGAAAAGAGTAAGGAAATATGTTCACGTCTGAGATTCATTGTAGCATTTACATCGAATAACTAAACTATAGCTAAACTTTAGTGAGGGGACATTTGTAGCAACTCATAGTGTAATCTATGCCAGCAGAAACCAGGTGCAATTCTATCAATGATGTATGGCTTCCAAAAAGGCTGTTCCCACTGCTATGTTTCTGTGATGTACATTTTTCCCTGAAGAAACTTATTATCAGCAGTGTAACTACATACAATTCCAACGATTATGTCTGGCTTCCGAAACTTCAGTCGCAACAGTTAAATCTGTCTGGGAACAGCCTTTTTGGAAGCCAGGCATCATCGATGGAATTGCACCTGGTTACTGCTAAAAGGCTGTTCCCACTGTTATGTTTCTGTGAAGTACACTTTTTCCTGAAGAAACCCATTGCCAGCAGTAACCAGGTGCAATTCCATCGATGATGTCTGGCTTCCAAAAAGCTGTTACCACTGCTATGTTTCTGTGATGTACATTTTTCGCTGAAGGAACTTATTATCAGCAGTGTAACTACACACAATTCCAACGATTATGTCTGGCTTCCAAAATGTCAGTCGCAACAGTTAAATGTGTCTGTGAACAGCCGTTTTGGAAGTCAGACATCATCATTGGAATTGCATCTAGTTATTGCTGTTAATGAGTTTCTTCAGGAAAAAAGTGTACATCACAGAAACATAACAGTGGGAACAGTCTTTCTGAAAGTCACACATCATCATTGGAATACAACCTGGTTACTACTGGCAATGAGTTTCCTCAGGAAAAAGTGTACATTACCGAAACATAACGGTCCCATTGTTATGTTTCTTTGATGAAAATTTTTTTCCTGAAGAAACTCATTGCCAGCAGTAACCAGGTGCAATTCCAATGATGATGTCAAATTTCCAAAATGGCTGTTCACAGACACATTTTAACCTTTGCGAATGACGTTTTGGAAGCCAGACATAATCGTTGGAATTGCATGTAGTTACACTGCTGATAATAAGGTTCTTCAGGGAAAAATGTACATGACAGAAACATAACAGTGGGAACAGCCTTTTTGGAAGCCATATATCATTGATAGAATTGCACCCGGTTACTTCTGCTAATGAGCTTCTTCAGAAAAAAAGTGTACATCACTGTAGCAACTCATAATTTAAAAACGGCACATAATGTAAAAACTGCACATAATGTAATGAGTATTACATTATTATTGCAATAAAATGTTCATAATGTAATATTTTCTCAAAACGTAATAAAATGTTGAGCTCATAATGTAATAACAATTATTACATTTTGAGAAATGTATGACATTATAAAAGTTTCTTCAGGAAAAAATGTACATCACATAAACATAACAGTGGTAACAGCCTAATTGGAAGCCAGACATCATCGATGGAATTGCACCTGTTACTGCTGGCAATGAGCTTCTTCAGGAAAAAGTGTACATCACTGTAGCAACTCATAATTTAAAAACTGCACATAATGTAATGAGTATTACATTATTATTGCAATAAAATGTTCATAATGTAACATTTTCTCAAAACGTAATAAAATCTTGAGCTCATAATGTAATAACAATTATTACATTATGAGAAATTGATTATATTATAAACTCACCAAAAATATTGTCAAATTTCATAATTGTAATAGGCTTTTTAAAAATAAAAGCATTAGTGCTTTCAAAATTACATTTTACTGTATGTTTCATAATCCATTGCTCGATTTCCATGCGCTTTTACATTGCTAAACCAAAGGGTAGAGCACAGTACCAACTATTTCCATGCCCTTTTACATTGCTAAACCAAAGGGTAGTGCACAGTACCAACTACAGTACGGATGCTCTCATGGCTCTCATTGTTTTTATTCAAGTATCAAAATACTCTGGATTCCAGAATTCTAATGTTGTTAGGACACATCAGAGAATGGAGAAAAAACACCTAAAAATATGAATATGAATTATAAATGAGTATAATCGGTATTAGGTATAATAAGAAGACTTGTTAAATATAATTATAATAAACAGCTACAGTAATAGTATTATAGTGAATATTAAGTCAAAGACAAGTTTCTTTTTGTGCTATGTGATAGGTTTGATTTTGACATCGGTGGGGAAATAAAGTATAAGCAGCCCAGTATAAAGAACAGTCAA
>NW_015556070.1:1102-2701 GCF_001515605.1 Sinocyclocheilus anshuiensis | reverse complement strand
AATCATGAAACTTATTCAGTTTAACAATTTATTAGTAAATTTTTGTAGGAAATAAGATTTTTTTTTCTTTCTCAAATTCCATTTTTATTCCTGTTACAATTAAAACATTGAAGAACAATTGTGTAATTATTCCTTAAACATCATTTTTTAATTATCATTATTATTATTACTATAATTGGTATTTTTATTATTATATTACTTTGAAAACAACATATTCTACTGTACAATAGTGATATATTTCTGTCACAATTACTTCACAGTAGACCAAACTTTTATTTTGAAGGGTTGATGAGAAGAAGCTTGATTTTTTTTTGTTTTTGTTTTTTTTGTTTTTTTTTGTTTTTTTGTTTGTGTGTGTGTGTGTGTACATGAAATGACGATAGTTTTTCACAAATAAAACTGTAGAATGCTGGTAAAGCGGCTTTCAAAGAAGCTCTTATGTGAAGTTCATGTATTCCTGTCATCATATGGTGAGAAAACGGGCGCTGAAAACACCACAAGCATCACGTGTGCTTCAGTATGTTTGTAGTAAACAAAACCACGCGTCTGCGCCATTCATTCACACAGAGACACACAGAACATGCAGTAATAATATTTAAATAGTCTTTTTGCGGTTTAATATTCACCTACACTAATCCACATCGCGATTTCAGTAGGTGTACAACACTATTTTAATGTATTCATCCAAAATTTGACTAATTCCGTTTTCATGACTGGATTCGGTGATTCTGTCCGTGTTTTCCACATCGTTGAAATCATAGGGCCCTAAGTTACCGAAATGTTTGTGTAGTATTATATGTTGCTTTTTGTCATGTTCTTTTGACATTCTTTTGATGTTATTTTAACTTGCAAAGCATTTTTTTTTTCAATGTTTAGGTTTCAGACTACACCCGTCCCTGGCTACACTTGCATCAGAGTTGGTGACAGTTTTATGTTTCTGAAACGTTCTTGGACTGTTCTGCAAATCCTTACCAGGTTTTGACTTTTATTACACCAAAATAAGATTGTTGTTCAGAAGTTGTTTGCCATTTCTGAAAGGCTGTTTTTAGGGGAACGTACACTCCAAGCCCATGCCCATGCTATGTCATACTCATAGCACACAGATACACCTTAAATGGCAGCTTGTTTTGTGGTTATATAGTCAACTTAAATCGGTTTAAATATGTCTACAGACTTCTGCAGGGTTCATTTTGCACATTGTCTCTTTTGTAATGCTATGGTTCATTTTTCTTCTCTCTTCATCTCATCTTTCTCTAACATACACAAAGACTGATTCTTCCATTGGATTGCAAATTGATTCTTCCATTTTGATTGCTTTTTTGAGAAAGCATTTGAATTATTGCTTGGGCACTTAAATAAATACTGTGCTATAAGAAATACCCTCTTGGTCTTCTCTTTTCTTTGTATTTGCTGCCACTTTTTTTGTATAAATGAAATTACAATGCCAGTTTGTGAATTTGTTCAAGTACAGATATTTATAATAAAGTTAATGATTAGCAAAATTGCCAGTTCTTCCGTTTAATTAAAGAAAAAAAAAATAAATCTAGAATACAGTAATGAAGCTGTAAAATTACGGTACACTGCTGGAAACCATGTTGC
>NW_015556070.1:0-435 GCF_001515605.1 Sinocyclocheilus anshuiensis | reverse complement strand
GATTTTTGTACTTTTATTTTCGGGAGCTACTGGAACAGTGATAAAGATCTAGTCAATCACGATTGACGGGATGGTGACCATTGATTTAAGGCGTTTAACACAAATGTATGGTTCTAACTCCAACATTATTGATTTCTTGTGATATGTACCAGATAAAAATAAATGCACACAAGCACAGTTATTTATTAACTGGTCTCTGTAGCTCTTCCTTCAAAAACACATGCACACATAAGTAGATCTCCAGCACACCAAACTGAAATCTAGCATCAAGAAGCACTGAAAGAGGAATATCCAGGTTCAGTGTGGGGAGATCAAGATCAACGCAGCCTTAGAATTTCTTCTTAAGTACACAATCTCATAATACTGTTCTTTAAAAAAACAAAAAAAAAAACATGAAGTTACCAAGTGTTCAGCATGAGACGTGTCTGGTTTTGC
>NW_015556069.1:1291-1696 GCF_001515605.1 Sinocyclocheilus anshuiensis | reverse complement strand
ACCAACTTTCTCTCACTGGGAAAGAAGCTTTCGAGCATATGTGGGATTAATCTCTCTTCATTTGTTCAGAAGTACTAATACAGCATTCGTGCTCATAGAAGCCCTAAACTAAACAGACTGTGCACTGAAGCTCTAACATGACTTGGTGTGTCTATAACTTGTAATACACTGAAAAGGCTCTTTTTGCATTGCAAATAAGATTTAATTTCACAATTTAGAAATATGTTTCATATTGGCAAGCTTTGCTCTTAACTTTGCATAATCCAACTTTCTCTCACTGGGAAAGAAGCTTTCTAGTATATGTCGGCTTAATTTCTCTTCATTTACTGAGAATTACTAAAACAGCATTCGTGCTCATAGAAGCCCTAAACTAAGCAGGCTGTGCATTGAAGTTCTAAAATGACT
>NW_015556069.1:0-679 GCF_001515605.1 Sinocyclocheilus anshuiensis | reverse complement strand
ATTGCAAATAGGATATAATTTCACAAGTTAGGAACATCTTGTATTTGGGCATGCTTTGCTCTTAACATTGCATTAACCAACTTTCTCTCACTTGGAAAGAAACTCTCCAGTATATGTGGGCTTAATTGCTCTTCATTAGCTCAGAAGCACTAAAGCATTCGAGATCTAACATGACTTGCTGAGTCTATATCTTGTAACACACTGAAAAGGCTCTTTCTGCATTGCAAATAAGAATAATTTCATAAGTTAGAAACATGTTTTATATTGGCAGGCTTTGCCCTTAACTTTGCATTAACCAACTTTCTCTCACTGGGAAAGAAGCGGCAAGCTTTGCTCTTAACCAATTCTCTCTCACTGGGAAAGAAGCTTTCGAGCATATGTGGGCTTAATTTCTCTTCATTTGTTGAGAAGTACTAAAACAGCATTCGTGCTCATAGAAGACCTAAACTAAGCAGGCTGTGCATTGAAGATCTAATATGACTTGCTGTGTCTATAACATGTAACACACTGAAAAGGCTCTTTTTGCATTCCAAATAAGATATAGTTTCAGAAGTTAGGAACATCCTGTATTTGGGCAAGTTTTGCTCTTAACATTGCATTAACCAACTTTCTCTCACTGGGAACGAAGCTTTCTAGCATATGTGGGCTTAATTTCTCTTCATTTGTTCAGAAGTACTAA
>NW_015556068.1:0-693 GCF_001515605.1 Sinocyclocheilus anshuiensis | reverse complement strand
TGTTTGGGGTGATTTTGCTTTTAGTTTTCTCTTAAACCAAACAGTTTAAATGCCTTGGAAATGAAGACAGTGATAGTCAGGATCACTCTGAATACATATCAATTGAAAGAATGAGCTAACCTATAAAGGAACACTTTTTATGACTGTTGGAAAATGGGACACAGTGCAAGTGTAAGGACGCATTTTGTTGTTTGGCGTGATTTTGCTTTTAGTTTTCTCCAAAACTATACATTAAAATGACTTTAAAAATGGAGACAGTGTTAGTCAGGGTCATTCAGAATACTTATCAATTGAAAGAATGAGCTAACCTATAAAGGAACACTTTTTATGACTGTTGGAAAATGGGACACAGTGCAAGTGTAAGGACGCATTTTGTTGTTTGGCGTGATTTTGCTTTTAGTTTTCTCCAAAACTATACATTAAAATGACTTTAAAAATGGAGACAGTGTTAGTCAGGGTCATTCAGAATACTTATCAATTGAAAGAATGAGCTAACCTATAAAGGAACACTTTTTATGACTGTTGGAAAATGGGACACAGTGCAAGTGTAAGGACGCATTTTGTTGTTTGGTGTGAATTTGCTTTTAGTTTTCTCCAAAACTATACATTAAAATGACTTTAAAAATGGAGACAGTGATAGTCAGGGTAATTCAGAATACTTATCAATTGAAAGAATGAGCTAACCTATAAAGG
>NW_015556067.1:92726-109324 GCF_001515605.1 Sinocyclocheilus anshuiensis | reverse complement strand
TACTGTGAGTGAAGCTGCTCTTGACGAAATTGTTAGCGTTGTTATTGACAATAATGTTTTTGTCAGTGCAACTGCTAAAGGAGCAGAGTTATCCTCAAGTAAGCGATGAAAAACCTTTATTGAAAGTAACTACCCAGTGGTTATGCCGTATTCGTATGTTGTAACACCTGGGCGCACAGCTGTTTACGTCCCTATACTTCCGATGATTCAGTTGTTGTTTAAACATACTGATGTACTTGTCAGAATTCAAGAATCACATTCTTCACAATCCAGTCAATACACAAATCATCGAGATGGTTTGTATTTTCAAGAAAATAAGCTGTTGCCAGCATCTGAGGAGTTTAAATTGCCATTGCTGTTTTACATCGATGAGATAGAAGTTGCAAATCCATTAGGTACTTCAAGGAAAATACACAAACTATTCGGTGTACTGGGTACTGGCTGATCTACCTAGCAAATACCGTTCAGCTTTGCATGTAATACAGCTGGCAGTGCTGTGTAAAGTTCCTGATGTCCAGACATGCATCCAGACATGCAGAATATCTTTTAATAAGTAAACAATTTTTAGACAGCAATATGCGTGCTGGTTTTCAGGAATGCAATCCCAATGAATAATGAAATGAATGTGAAAATCTTTACTTCACTGGTAATTTTCAAATCTTAAGCTCAGTGTTTAAATAGTGTAACGACATTTAGGTCACAACAACTGAAAAGAACAGAAAATACATTGTACTGAGCCCGTACATCCATTCCTTAATCAGGAGATCATTTTTAGACTCAGCAATCTGGGTGCAAGTGGCTTTGAGTCTTCCAAGCCCAGTAGGACTTTTTGGATGAAGTTGAAGGTGTGGGTCAGCTCTTTTGGATAGTCGAGATGTAATGCATATATCAAACCAAACATCAACAGAAAAGCATCAGCCAATCTGCAAATGTCCCTCAGAACAATGTCATCTTCCAGCACAACAGCAATCCCAGCAGGGTCAAACTGAACAGTGGAACTCGAGTCGCCATTCACCATGCTGACAAGAGCTACGGCTGAATGGCGACTCGAGTTCCACCGTTCAGTTTGACCCTGCTGGGATTGCTGTTGTGCTGGAAGATGACATTGTTCTGAGGGACATTTGCAGGTTGGCTGATGCTTTTCTGTTGATGTTTGGTTTGATATATGCATTACATCTCGACTATCCAAAAGAGCTGACCCACACCTTCAACTTCATCCAAAAAGTCCTACTGGGCTTGGAAGACTCAAAGCCACTTGCACCCAGATTGCTGAGTCTAAAAATGATCTCCTGATTAAGGAATGGATGTACGGGCTCAGTACAATGTATTTTCTGTTCTTTTCAGTTGTTGTGACTAATGTCGTTACACTATTTAAACACTGAGCTTAAGATTTGAAAATTACCAGTGAAGTAAAGATTTTCACATTCATTTCATTATTCATTGGGATTGCATTCCTGAAAACCAGCACGCATATTGCTGTCTAAAAATTGTTTACTTATTAAAAGATATTCTGCATGTCTGGATGCAAAAGAGATAATTTAATTTTTTTTTTAATTTTGAATTTATTGAATTTGATTTCATTTGTTGTGACTAATATTGTCATAGTCTGTTGTAACACTTCTTTAAATTTTACAACTTTCCAGAACACAGAATTTATGTTCACTTGGTATTTAATGGGATTGCATTACCGAAAGCCACTAGCACATAGTAGTTACATTCTACAGAGCTCAGAAAACTTTTTTCTTTGTGCAGTGGCTTTGATTTTTTTTTTAAAATACAACAGTGTAAACACTTCTGAAATTCCTTTTTGAAATGTGCTAACTTTTATGTTGTATATTTCTACTTTTTATATATATTGTTTTATTCTCAAAAAGTTAATGTCAGTTATGCATGGATGTTAATGCGTCAGGTTTGAATGGTTATTTGTTTTGCAAAATACAATTTATTTTTGCATATAGAGTTTGAAATTGTCATCTTTCCAAGTGTTTAAGAAATCAAAATTTGCTAATGTTAATTTTGAAGTAATATTTAAAGGCTTTTTTTTTTTTTTTTTTTTTTTTTTTTTTACTTTTAATGAATGAAAATAAGTGTTCATTGTTCGAAAACTGAAAATGAAGTATTGTGTATTTAAAAAAAAATAGTATTTTTAATTTATGATCAATAAAATGTATTGAGTTTAAAATACACAGAAAAAACTTTATTCAAATAAATGATTTTGAGTTCACGGGTTATATGTATTTAAGTGTAATAAACTTAAAAAAATTAAGTTTATAAACTCAAAACTTTTAAGACAATAAGTTTCCTCAAATTTTTTGAGTTATCTTAACTTATCGGGGTTTACAGATATGTACTCGTTTATTGCATATAAGTTGTTAGATCTCTGTTTCTCTACTTAAAAAGACAGTTTAGAAGTTTGCCAATAGTTCTTGCACTGTATTGTTTCATTCGTTCACACAGCCACACACATTACAGACCAGTGAACAAAGTAAAATCACGAGTTGATTCCTAATGTACGCCTGTAAGGCCCGCTCTTATTTGACTGTTGTCAACAACAGCGGCCAGTTAATGGCAACTAAGTATTATTGCATGCATCACTGTATTTCACGAAGACTTTGGTGCAACAATAACCCAGAATCAAAACCCAGTGTGACTGTTGCTATAGCAATATATGAAGAAAGTACACAAAGAGATCAAGTTTAAGATATTTCACTTCTCTTTTGGTACGTTCAAACTATCAGAGACAAAATAGGAACATCAACACATGAAATTACACATACATATAGCAAAAATCATTACATATAGCTGTCACACACAAGTGTCTATAAAACAGGCTATAAAATGATACTGATTTGCCACAACATTTAAAATGTTTCTTCTCAAAAAGGGGGATATTGCATGACAGTGGTGACTTTTAGAGTTGGGAAGTGGTAGGAGCAAAAAACTGGAGACTCAAGTGTATTTTCAGGTAGGATTCATTATTGAGTGCTGCTTGACATTCAGTCTAACAAAAGCAGTGGAACGTTGTATTTTTATATACATTTTATGAGGCAGGTCAAGCAACCTTAAAGTATTCAAAGCCAGCATACAGTTATTAGGAGTCTACCCAGTTTTACAAGCCCCAAACCATACGGCATAATTGTACCATGCAGATACCTCATAGAAATAAAAATAAATCCACATCATAAGTAGTTGTGGTCAGAAAAAGGGAGAGACTGGAGCAGGGCCACCAAAATCCATTATAGACAAAAGCTGATTTCCTCAGGTACTGTGCTTGTTGAACTATGGAGAACAAGAACTGGCAGAAGCCTCAACCAGCTTAACCAGTTGGTACTATTGTTGCTTGACTATCAAATAAAATATAAGAAAATATAGACTCCTAAATTTGCATTAGACAGACGGATTTCTAAGAAGAGGAACCACATGCCGCTCTTGTGGTAGTATTTTGAGGTTTATGAAACTAAAGATGCAGAATAATAATAAATATCTTGCCGACTCTGGTTAAAATATAGAGCAGAAACGGAGAAGAAGGGACATTCTATCAGAAATGTACATTATCTGTCCTTGTCTTGATACAGTGAATAAAAAGTGTTACATCCAAACAATGTCTAAAACTGACTGATGGTTGTTCTGTAAAGGAATATGTCATTCATTAGGTTCTCAGATCTTTTTTTAATCTATTAAAAACACTTTCAAATCCTGTCCTTGTCCTCAGCCAAATTGGACCTACAGCTTTCATAGTTTTGTTATGCTAAAAACTGTTATTTAGAAAATAAGTTGTTATCATTCACATCAACTGATTAAAAACATAAAATTATACATACATTCTACAAATAAATACTATTTTACAACTGTCCCCATGTTTTCGGTCAGTCCTGTCACGTTTAGCTAAAACTCAACATAAAATATGTGTAATGCGCCTTTAAAGGTATGACTCGAAGGAAGTGACATCATTTGACTGAGGTGAAGCTGACACTGATCAAGGGTGAGTTCTGTCATTGAATTGTATGATTTTAATCTTGTTTTTGTATGTTTTTTTTACCCTGTCACGGTAACACATCCCAGAAAATTATGAAAATCTTTTGCTGAAACTGAAATTCCTTGATTGCATGTTAACAGTTTTTATGCTAGCATGCTAGCAGGCTGAGTAATGGCAATTTAAAATGGCCGACCATCAGGCCCTGTCACATCCCTGTGACATGGCCTTACAAATGAATGGCATTGTTGTTTTGTATTACCTTTATTGCTTATAATATGTATTTAACGCATGCCATAGTAAAACATTATTTGAATAAATAGACATTACACTGTAAATCTGAAGCTTGTTATGCTCATCGACAAATTATTTGAATTTTATCCCTAGTCCTGTGACACTGCCTTACAAATGAATGGCATTGTTGTTTTTTATTACCTTTATTGCATATAATATGTATTTAACGCATGCCATAGTAAAACATTATTTGAATAAATAGACATTACACTGTAAATCTGAAGCTTGTTATGCTCATCGACAAATTATTTGAATTTTATCCCTCTTTTACCTAGGCCTATGTAGCACTGCACTTTGTATATTAATTATATTTCAATACATATGAAGAGTTTATTTGCAAAAACAGATAACTCTATTTTTAACAACTCTCTGAAATCATGTTTTTTCATTGTGCATTCCAAATAATCTCAATCAGACTGCAGTTGGGTTATTTTGATTAGGTAAAAAAATAACTAATAATTACAGCTAACTAACACAATAAAACAATAAAAACATGGTTGCATAATAAAAAACATGGTTTTTGAAAATGTAAAAAAACGGAGTTATCTGTTTTTGCAAATAAACTCTTCATATATAGATGTAATTGCCATCTATATAAGCTTTGAGTAATGATGAGTAAATATTCAAATTCATACAGATACCACGGTAATATCTACATTATTACCTAGGCAATGACATGCAATTTCCGTTATTACCATGTAATTTCCTAAGTAATAATGCAGATATTACCATAGTATTGCCCTGTTATTACTGAGCCGTAATATTATGTGGTACCACAGTTACTTTACTTTGTGCTATTCAGTTAAATGTCTATACATTTGCTGTATCATAGTAAAATATACCTTATATATTATGAAGTTATATTTATATTTATTACACCCGCGTACGCGTAGCACAACACAGGGTTATTGTTTTCACTCCTGTCTGAGTTTGTGCCATTCAAGTTGGTAATTGTTATTGTTAAATTAATTTGACCATATTAGTAGTACCATTACAATTTTGTTTTCACTCCTGTCTGTGTTTGTGCCATTGTGCAATTATAGTTGTTTATTTGTATTATTGTTGTTATTGTTAAATTGAATTTTAATGAATTGTTAAATGAAATATGTTTTTATATTGAAATAAAATGAAATTAGTTTATTAATTTGTCAGTCATATTCTAATGAATTAGGCCCTTATTATATGTCCTTGGCTGAACTTTACCATAGTCTAATATTACATTAACATTAAAATTATAATAATAAATTAAAATAGGAATGCTTATCAAAACTTCAATAAAGAACACAAAAGATAACTTTTTCTGCATCAACGAAATCCATAAAGTCAGTCCTGTCACGCAGGAAATTATGTTATAAAAATGTAATATTTGAGGAAATATTGATGAATTAATCTCTGTAACTGTGTAGATGAAGGTTGGAGTATATATCCACTACTATGTTTTTGGAAAAATCTCCTATGTAAAGGCAGTTTTTTTTACAACTATATGAGTGCCTGGCGGGGTATTCTGTGATTTTGTGTACTACAGTTGACCTAAAAGTTGCTTATATTCCTTATAGAAATTACAAAACCATGTTAGATACAATCAGGGACATGTGACCAATAAGAAAATGCTATTTGTATCAAAGAAATTCATTAGGAAACCATTCTAACATATACAAATTTGTCTGTGACAGGGCCTGACATTTTAGGGGTGAAATGCGTATAAAAATGTATTTATTTCAATCATAAAAACATGCTGAGATGGCATGATATGTGTTTCATATAGATTAACATGTCCTCCATATGACTCAACGTTCAGATTTAAGAATAAGATATTTTTTTCACCCAATATTTTGTACAAGTGGAAATGTACGTTTCTGGTAGAATGTCCCAGAAGTCAAACCACAACCATCAGCTCAACTATTTTATTAGGCCTCTTTACACTTCTGTTATTGTCTCACTACAAGCAGCTTCTAAAGTCAACAATGCACAAATGACAACGATGAGCTGAAAGAAACTGGTGCAAGTACAAATTTGAGGTGTTTCTTGTGTCTATTGCCAAACCACACCACCTGAGAAAAGCGTCTGCAGTGACTGTGAACATAATAATATTAGGGATTGTTTATTTCCTTTTTTGTTACACTAGCTAATACATTTTTGCAAATACATAAAAATATAATAATTAAGACAAAGTCATCAGTGTAATAATACACAGAAAACAGAGAAAGTTGGTAAAATGTGTTAAACCAATTCTCAGGTGAAAGTGAATTATGAAATAATCGTATAGCTTTATTAGTGGCTATTGAAAAAAAAATCTGAACTGTTATACTCCTTTTGTGCGTGCGCGTGCACACACACACACACACACACACACACATAATCATCATCATCAATCCATGATGTCTGAACTTCCTGCAGCCATAAAGCAGGGAAGCGTGAGACGCAGCAGTGACCAGAGATGAAGTTACACCGGCAGATGTGTCATGTGCTTCAAGCTGCCCAAAACAACTTCTGAATGAAACCCTCCGCTAGTCCTTCAGTGATGTTTCTTACATTAAATTCACTGTTGAAGTGCTTATTTAACACATGGAGAATAGACCACGATTATTACACAAAAATCCCACCCAATTGGGCGGTTTTGAATTTGATTGTGCGGGTAAAAATTGGCTTGAATGGTTGGACAAAATTTGGGCTGGTTTGGGGTCATTTTGGCAGTTTTCAAACATAAATTGCATAGGCTAATTGTTTAACAAACAAGCCCAAGTATGCATGTACTGCATCCAAGCAGTCATCACGTTACTACACACCAGAGTATGTGAGCGGAGTGGAGCGACAACAATTTCCCCTCCACGCTCCAAGCATTCAATAATCACTCCGCTCCGGGTTCACCATTTCCTGCTCCCGCTCCACTCCTCGCTCCACTGATCAGAAACACCACTCCACCTTCGCTCCGTGGCTAAATTATTTCACTATGCTTGAAAAAAAAAACAAATACACAATACACAAGTCTATATTAAATGACTGTTTAACTTGCTTGTCTGTGCAACGTCTCTCTACTATGGCGAAGCTGAGGGTAGTTACTTCAGAAACAGAAAGAATATGCTGTAACTTTTCAGTTTTTAAGCTGATAAACCACAGGACAGCATTGACCGCATTTTCTTCATTCCTGAATGTATGCGCGCAATCTATACGTTATGTGCAAGCTTGTGTGTTCTGTCCGTGTGCAGCAATCTAGCAGCACATTAGTTTCGAGCGGAGATTAACAAACTGTAGCCTACAACTTACAAAATGCTTTAACCTCCCGCACTCGTCCATCGCCATTTTAACCTTCATATGTGATCCACATATCTGTCAAGCTAACTAATTATGTTTAATGCGTGAGTTGGCATAATTTGTGCTCATGACGGAGCGGTAGCGGAGCGTTCTCAAAAAATTAAAAAAAAATCCGCTCCTAGCTACAGGCAAAATCATGCCGCTCCACTCCTCGCTCCGCCCCTACTCCACTCCGCTCACATACTCCGCTACACACACACACACACACTGCAGAGGCGCTGGTGCTGATGTAAAGCCGTACTTATCACGAGGGCTCAGCAGACAGACGTTATGATTCATGAGTGACAAGATTTTAGCGTAATAAATTATAACGTATCTTATTTTGAATGTAGTGACTGTATATTCAAGTAATCACAATGCCTAAATATAAGTTAAAGAGTGGGAGAGTGACTCAACTCTCAAAATGTGAATTATTGTGGAGTGAGATGACACGAAGGCTCTATCACTGCAACTCCGAAATCAGAGCACATTTGAATTAATGAATCAAAACCGAAACTCAATATGTCGGTTTAGACGATCCTGTCTTTTGTCTTTTAAACAGTCCAGATTGATAAATCCTTGAAAACTGCTCGACTTATTAGTTTTGACTGCACAGTTCTGTATTATGTTCTACAATATGAACTTAACAAGAGGCTTCCTCTAGTTCTGTGTAAAATTGTAGAGCGGCACGAAGGTAAGTGCATTATTGTTGTTATTTTATTTTTATTTTTTTAATTGTCGGATTATAATTCAGTATGTATCAATGAATGACACGGTTTTGACTGTCATGGTGTGTGCATGAACGAGTGGGAAATACCTGCTAATTACGTTGCTTTTTCCTATCACTTATATTGGGCAATGTTTGCATTTAAATTGGATTATTCTGACTGCTGAAAATGAAAATGATGCATTTCTTGATTGCCGTTTTGACAGTGTCTGCTTGCTTATTCATGTTCGGTAGCCTTCTCTTTAATGTAGGCTATTAATTTGCCCCGATTCGATCCGTTTACATGGGGAATTTATCTAACGTTATATTTATATTATTTTGTCATTATTTTGTTTTAAGGAGTTAAAAATGGCCCTTATCAACCTTGATTTACATATTCCATCACATTATTTTGACAGTTAAAGTTTTGGGTGGGTTTTTTGTGAGCTTTTGTGCTGGAAATCGTCCATCCAATCTGGCAACACTGAGCAGCTCATTGTTAACCATCAGTCAGTTTGTGTTTGCGTCCAGATTCGATCAGAGAGATCATGGCAGAAAGCGCTCCTGCAGCTGCCGCGACCAAAGCGGCGAAGAAGAAAGAAGCAGCTAAATGCAAGAGAACGGGCCCAAGCGTCGGCGCGCTCATCGTCAAGGCTGTGTCCGCATCTAAGGAGAGGAGCGGTGTGTCCCTCGCCGCCCTGAAGAAAGCACTCGCTGCCGGTGGCTACGATGTGGAGAAGAACAACTCCCGCATCAAGATCGCCGTTAAGAGTCTGGTGACTAAAGGCACCCTGGTCCAGACCAAAGGAACCAGCGCCTCCGGCTAGTTCAAACTCAACAAGAAACAAGCCGAGACCAAGACAAAACCCGCCAAGAAAGCTGCTCCTAAGCCAAGAAGCTCGCAGTTAAAAAACCTGCCGCCGCTAAGAAGCCCAAAACCGCAGCAGCGAAGAAGCCCGCCACTAAGAAATCGCCAAAGAAGGCCAAGAAACCCGCTGCTAAAAAGCCAACGAAAACCCCCAAGAAAGCAAAGAAACGTCTCCAGGTTACGTATGTAACCACAGTTCCCCGAAGGGAATGAAACGCTGCGTTGGAGAACGCTTTGGGAACACCTTTCAGCGTGACCGGCTCTGAATCACATGTGTAATCAGTCCAATAGAAGGGCGAGACGTCATAGGCGGGTGACGTAGCGACCAGGAAGCTATAAAAGCACGTGAGGTGGAACTGCGTCAGCTTCTAGGAATGAAGCAAGCGCTGACAGGGATGCCGGAAGTATGGCCCCGAGATGCAGTATCTCATTCCCTTCGGGGAACCATGGTTACATACGTAACCTGGAGACGTTCCCCTTCAGGAACTCGAGCTGCGTCGGAGAACGCTTTGGGAACGAGTATGCCCACGCTGCCAGACTTGCAAATCCCTGACAAGTGTGGAAGAGCACAACTAGGACGAGAGAACAGAAGAGCAAGGAGTGGCTCACATATCTAGGCCATAGAACCTGACAAAACATGAAGGGCGTGGACCATTCTGCTGTGTTGCAGATGCCCTGCATGGACACACCTGCCAAGAAGACCTTGGAGGCTGCTATACCTCGGGTCGAGTGAGCCTTGACCCCCAGAGGCGAGGGGAGATCAGAGGACTCGTAGGCAATAGTAATGGCATCAACTATCCACCGACTGAGGGTCTGCTTCGTAGCAGGAAGACCCCGCTTAGGTGGACCATAGCATACAAGCAGTTGGTCCGCCCTTCTCCACAGGGCAGCTCTGTGGATGTATGTGTTGCACATGCAGTTAAGCTTCTGCTGGTCAGGCTCCCTGAAGGGAGGAGGTCAGAAGGTCTATAGCACGGTAGGCTGTGGTGTAACAGAGGGAACCTTAGGGACATACCCCGCACGAGGGTAGAGGAATACTTTGGCCATGCCGGGCGCAAAGTCAAGATACGAAGGGGCCACTGAGAGGGCCTGAAGATCCCCAACTCTTTTTAGAGAAGTAATCGCCAGAAGTAGGGCAGTTTTAATGGTGAGATAGCGATAAGAAATTTCTTCAATAGGCTCGAATGAAGACTTACAAAGAGCTTCTAGCACCACAGCCAGGTCCCACGTGGGGACGCGAGATCGTATTGGGGGCCTCAGCGCACCGCGGAGGAAATGTGTAACTAGGGGGTGTCTGCCCACTGACTGGCCACCGAGCGGGGCGTGGTAGGCCGCAATGGCCGCCACGTAGACCTTCAGGGTGGAGTGAGTTAGCCCTGCAGAGAAACGGGCCTGCAGGAACTCCAGCACTATAACAACTGGGCAGTTAACTGGGTCAAGCTGGCGATCTCTGCACCAAGTAGTGAAAAGCTTCCACTTCAGGGCATACAGTTTCCTCGTTGAGGGAGTTCTGGATTGGAGGATGGTCTCAACAACCTTGGTTGTGTCCCCTCAGAGGCCACACCCATAACTTCCACAGCTGGAAGTGCATATGGGCCCAGGGGTGAAAGATCGTACCCTCCGCCTGTGAGAGGAGGTCCCTCCTGACGGGAATCTCCCAGTCTTCCCACTGAGATGCCACCGAGAGGGGCGTGGTAGGCCGCAATGGCCGCCACGTAAACCTTCAGGGTGGAGTGGGTTAACCCTGTAGAGAAACGGGCCTGCAGGAACTCCAGTACTGTACCGACTGGGCAGTTAGCTGGGTTGAGCTGGCGGTCTCTACACCAGGAAGTGAAAAGTTTCCACTTCAAGGCGTACAGTTTCCTCGTAGAGGGAGCTCTGGATTGGAGGATGGTCTCAACAACCTCGGCTGAGATACCGGAAGCTACGAGCTGTGCCCCCTCAGGGGGTACACCCACAACTTCCACAGCTCCGGGCAGGGGTGGACGATCGTACCTTCTGCCTGAGAGAGGAGATCTCTCCTGACAAGAATCTCCCATGGAGAGCCGTCGAGGAGAGAAATCAGGTCCGAGAACCATACTCGGCCCGGCCAGAATGGGGCTACTAGCAGCAGACGGACCCCATCCCGGCGCACTCTCTCCAGAACTCCCAGGAGCAGAGTAATCAGGGGAAAGGCGTACAGACGAAGCCTCGGCCACGTCTGTACCATGGCATCCAGTCCAAGAGGAGCTGGATGAGTCAGAGAGAACCAGAGGGAACAGTGTGATGTCTCCTGAGTCGCAAACAGGTCCACCTGAGCCTGTCCAAACAGTCTCCAAATCTGACCCACCACATCTGGGTGGAGTCTCCATTCCCCGGGCCTCGGCCCCTGCCTCGACAAGATGTCTGCTCCTTGATTGAGATGCCCAGGGATGTGTACTGCTTTCAGCGAGAGGAGTTTCCCTTGGGCCCACACAAGGATCTAGTGCGCCAGCCTGTAAAGGGGGCACGAACGCAGACCTCCCTGGTGGTTGATGTAAGAGACCACCGCTGTGTTGTCGGTGCACCAACACATGGTGGCCTCTTAGGTTCGGGAGAAAGTGTTTCAACGCTAGAAACACGGCCAGCATCTCCAGGCAGTTGATGTGCCACGTGAGATGGTGGACGCTCCACAGACCACGGGCTGAGCGACCACTCATGACCGCTCCCCAACCGGTGAGGGACGCATCCGTCGTTAACATTACGCGACAACAAGGAGCTCCCAGAACCGGGCCCTGAGACAAGAACCAAGGCTTCCTCCACATGTCCACGGCACATAGACATCGCCGTGTGACCTTGATCATGCGAAGTGGATTTCCCCTCAGGGCGAGGGGAGATCAGAGGACTCATAACAGATGGAGATGGCATCCACTATCCACCGACTGAGGGTTTGCTTAGTTGCTGGAAGACCTCTCTTAGGGGGACCGTAGCACACAAGCAACTGGTCCGCCCTCCTCCACAGGGCAGCTCTGTGGACGTATGCATCCAGTGCTCGCACTGGACACATACAGTTAAGCTTCTGCTGGTCTGGTTCCCTGAAGGGAGGAGGACTGAAGGCCTGAAGTATAATGGGCTGTGGTGCTGATGAGGGGACTTTTGGGACATACCCCACACGAGGGTACAGAAATGCTTTGGCCAGACCGGGCGCAAAGTCAAGATAGGAAGGGGCCACAGAAAGGGCCTGTAAATCCCCAACTCTCTTAAGAGAAGATATCGCCAGAAGAAAGGTAGTCTTTATCGTAAGGTGGCGATCAGAAATCTCTTCGATAGGTTCGAATGGAGGCTTACAGAGAGCTTCTAGCACCACTGCTAGGTCCCATGTAGGGACACGAGATCGTACCCGAGGCCTCAGCCTCAGCGCACCGCGGAGGAAACGTGTAACCAGGGGGTGTCTCCCCACTGAGATGCCACCGAGAGGGGCGTGGTAGGCCGCAATGGCCGCCACGTAGACCTTCAGGGTGGAGTGAGTTAGCCCTGCAGAGAAACGGGCCTGCAGGAACTCCAGCACTATAACAACTGGGCAGTTAACTGGGTCAAGCTGGCGATCTCTGCACCAAGTAGTGAAAAGTTTCCACTTCAAGGCGTACAGTTTCCTCGTAGAGGGAGCTCTGGATTGGAGGATGGTCTCAACAACCTCGGCTGAGATACCGGAAGCTACGAGCTGTGCCCCCTCAGGGGGTACACCCACAACTTCCACAGCTCCGGGCAGGGGTGGACGATCGTACCTTCTGCCTGAGAGAGGAGATCTCTCCTGACAAGAATCTCCCATGGAGAGCCGTCGAGGAGAGAAATCAGGTCCGAGAACCATACTCGGCCCGCCCAGAACGGGGCTACTAGAAGTAGACGGAGCCCGTCCCAGCGCACTCTCTCCAGAACTCCCGGGAGCAGAGTGATCGGGGCAAAGGCGTACAGACGAAGCCTCGGCCAAGTCTGTACCATAGCATCCAGCCCCAGTGGAGCCAAATGAGTCAGAGAGAACCAGAGGGGACAATGCAATGTCATCTGAGTCGCAAACAGGTCCACCAGAGCCTGGCCAAACATTATCCATATCTGCTTCACCACCTCGGGGTGAAGCCTCCATTCCCCAGGCCTTGGCCCCTGCCTCGACAGGATGTCTGCTCCCATATTCAGATGCACAGGAATATGTACTGCTCTCAATGAAAGGATTTTTCCCTGGGACCACACACGGATCTGGTGCGCCAGCTTGTATAAGGGGCGCGAACGCAGACCTCCCTGGTGGTTAATATAAGAGACCACCGCTGTGTTGTCGTTGCGCACCAACACATGACAATCTCTCAGGTCCGGGAGGAAGGGCTTCAAAGCTTGAAAAACAGCCAGCTTCTCCAGACAGTTGATGTGCCACGTGAGATGGCGACCCCTCCACAGACCGTGGGCAGGGTGGCCACTCATGGCCGCACCCCAACCGGTGAGGGACGCATCCGTCGCTAGCGTTACGCGGTGACAAGGAGCTCCCAAGACCGGGCCCTGAGACAAGAACCAAGGTTTCCTCCACATGTCCAAGACACGTAGGCATCACCGCGTGACCTTGATCATGCAAAGCGGGTTTACCCTCGGGGAGAACCCCTTGGTCATGAGCCACCACTGTAGGGGTCTCATGTACAGCAGGCCAAAAGGTATCACGTTGGACGCAGCTGCCATCAGACCCAGCAGTTTCTGAAACTGCTTGACAGTGAGTGACCGGCCTTCTCTGACTCTCGCGACTGCAGTGAGGATCGACTCGATCTGAGCAGGGGACAATCGTGCCTGCATCGTGGTCGAATCCCACAACACGCCCAGATAAGTGGTCCTCTGTAATGGAGAAAGCACACTTTTCCAACTTTCCCATATGGGTGAGAATGACATCTCGATGTCGAAACACCGTCTGCTCTGATTGAGCTAGAATCAACCAATCATTGATATAATTTAGCATGCGGATGCCCTGTAGTCGCAGTGGAGCTAGAGCAGCATCTACACACTTCGTGAAAGTGCGGGGTGAGAGTGCTAGGCCGAAAGGAAGAACTCAATATTGGTAAGGTTTTTTTTTCTTAAGTGTTTAAAATGGCTCTTTTAAGAGCAAACCACTACCTCGTAATAAAGAGTGCTTTTTTTTCTGTCTAATGAGAGTGCCATGGCAGCAAAATAATGGCTCTTAGTCTCTGTAACTTATTGTGTGTTTCCCCTCTACTCCATTATTCTCGTCAGTATATAAAATAATTGTATTATGCATATGATAAAAATCTTGAGTCTTCAGTGAGTTATTTTTTTCTGTACGTGAAAGCGTTTGACAGGTCTGAAGTGTCCAATATTACACTTCAGGTTTTATTATCGTAATTGTATTACTAAAGCAAATTAAGGTAACGGTTTAGGTTGTTTTAAATTATTGATGTTGATTCGAAAAGAAAGATACTAGACACAAAGTAATTTATAAAACTAATGTCACAGTGCTTTGGTGACTGTTAACAAAATAAATACAATTGTGTTATAAGTGTTCAGCGTTCAGTGTTTCAAGTCAAGTCACAGCGCTTTTAACAATACAGATTGTGTCAAAGCAACTTTGCAGTATTAAATAGGAATTATAGATTATTATAGTCCTTATAGATATTTTCAGTATTATAGAATAATACATTTCATTAAATAAATAAATACGTAAATTTACTAATTTGAACCCAGTTTATTTCCACTACAATCGAACATTGGAAGACACTGGACTCGGATTAGACGTAACGGGTGACGTTTAGCAGAACCGCCCATTATTGTGGTTTCACCTAGGTCCTTTAGAGAAATATAAACGCCCGTTTCTGGAGAGCGTGATTCGAGATGCTGTGTCCTACACTGAGCGCTAAAAGAAAGACCGTCAGCGCCATGGATGTGGTGTATGCTCTGAAGCGACAGGGACGCACTCTGTACGGATTCGGAGGCTAAGCGGTTCCTGGAGAAAACACAACCCCAGCGGCTCTTTTAAAAGACACACACGATTTCACACAAAGAACACGTTTCTGAATATAATTTACTACATAATATAATACATAACATAACTTTTAGTTTGTTTGCAAAAGTTGAGTTTTGGCTATTTTGTCATTACTGGTATATTTTAATAGATGTAGTTTCTAGTGTAAACGTAATGCAATCCAACGTTTGAAGGAATAAGCGCTGTTCTATAATTGAGATCTAGGTATCAGTGGAACTGAATATTTTTCTTATTCTAATTATACGCGGAAATAAAATAGAATCATTGGCTCCTTCGTTATTGTATTATATTTAGGTGCAAAACCTGAAAAAAATGCGGGGAAATCAAACAAAGGACCCGGATGGTAGATGTACCGCTTGAGGTGATGGGCGGGATTAACTTTTCAAAGCCTCTGATTGGCTTTGATGTGGCCAATGAAATCACTCTGTGAGTTGGTCAATGGAGACACGCAATCACAGACCGCCGTGTTCCCCTTTCTAAATTAGCATAGAGCTGTGCATAAAGACCCGTGTGTTCTGGAGAATATTATTCAGATTTGAGTGTTTCAGTGTTTTGGAGAAGTTCATTCAACTTGGAGTGTTTCTGAAGATAGCATTATGCCAGATCCAGCGAAATCCGCTCCCAAGAAGCGCTCAAAGAAGGCCGTCACTAAGACTGCAGCGAAGAGAGGAAAGAAGCGCAGGAGGTCCAGGAAGGAGAGCTACGCTATCTACGTCTACAAAGTGCTGAAGCAGGTTCATCCTGACACCGGGATCTCCTCCAAGGCGATGGGCATCATGAACTCTTTCGTCAACGACATCTTCGAGCGCATCGCCGGTGAGTCGTCTCGTCTCGCTCACTACAACAAGCGCTCCACCATCAGCTCGAGAGAGATCCAGACCGCCGTGCGTCTGCTGCTGCCCGGAGAGCTGGCCAAGCACGCCGTGTCTGAGGCACCAAGGCCGTCACCAAGTACACCAGCTCCAAGTAAAGCTTCAGCTGATCCACGAACCCAAAGGCTCTTTTAAGAGCCACCCATACTATCTTTAAACGAGCTTTCTTTGTTAAATGAAAGGAACACCATTATTAGTTTTCCTTCTGCACAATTTAGCTCTGTGTTGACTGTTCTCTGTTTTTCAGTAGTACAAACCTTCATGTGACAGACCGAAATAATCAATCAAGATGTTATTGTTTCATAGTGACATAACAAATTTATATAACCGTTAATTCATAATCTGATTTTTTTTTTTTTTTTATATATATTTTCTCCAGATCATGTACTTTTGCAGTCATGGTAGAACAAGGTGTGTGTATGTGTATGTATGTATGTGTGTATATAGTCATGTATGATTTTTTGGAAAAAATAACTCAAGCTGTCTCATTTGTTAGTGGATTGGTTACACTGCATTTTATAGATTTATTACACATGGACACAAAATTTCACAATAACAAAAATAAGATTAAAGAGATTACAAAATTATTAATTAAAGGCACAATCTGT
>NW_015556067.1:90721-92581 GCF_001515605.1 Sinocyclocheilus anshuiensis | reverse complement strand
GATCAAAGCTGAATTTTCAGCATCATTACTCCAGTCTTTAGTGTCACATGACCCTTCAGAAATCATAATATGCTGATTTGCTGCTCAAGAGACATTTCTTCTTATCAGTGTTGTAAACACCTGAAGAGACTTCTTTAAAAAAACATTAACAATCTTACTGTTCAAAAACTTTTGACTGGTAGTGTATAGTCAACTTAAATTGTGCTCTCATTTCTAGCTTTTAATTGGCTTAGAAATCAGATAACTGCTGGACAATAACCAATAATAATGATTTGTTTATATACTACGGACACTTTTTTTTTTATCACATAAGGCAGAATAGTTTCAATACTGAAATAAATGCTATGTCAGTTAGCACTGCATTGTTCATATACTTTATTTATAATCCCCCGCATAATCTACGCCCCTGGGTACCACATTCATTCGGCTCACTGCAGTTTAAAGCCCACGTTGGCATTAAAGCTGTTCAACAGGTGGGAATGATTTTCAAACAGTAGTTTATTTAAAGAGTTGACAAGGTAATAACTCCGTAAAGAAATTGAAAACTTATGTCTAAATTCTAGCTGTCTATTCTCAGTCTGTCTCTAACAAGCCTTTTAACTAAAACCATGGTACCGTCATTATGTACAGTGAAAATGAAAAATGGATGAGTCAGTCTTTTCTGTGTCTCTGCTGAAAAACCTTAGAAACAAACAAAACTCTCACCCCAGAACTCATTTCTGTTTTATATAGTGGTCTATGATTTTT
The DNA here is from genome assembly GCF_001515605.1 of Sinocyclocheilus anshuiensis. Classification (NCBI taxonomy): domain Eukaryota; kingdom Metazoa; phylum Chordata; class Actinopteri; order Cypriniformes; family Cyprinidae; genus Sinocyclocheilus; species Sinocyclocheilus anshuiensis. The sequence goes on along the minus strand of NW_015556067.1, from coordinate 91,834 downwards.
GTCTGACTAAACTATTTTAAAACTGATTGATTGATTTATTGATTAGCAGATTACAGAAATAGTATTTTAGCAGCATGAGTACCTACACAGACAGTTGATCCTGTGAAGATGTAAAATGTATACATAAATCATCAGAAAAGAGACCAATGTGGGATGAATAAACTACTACACAATTCACAATTGTTTAATACATCAAATGTACTGCAGTACAGCACAGTGGATGAAGCACATCAGCACTGAAAGCACAAGAAACGGATATGAAACATTCCCATTCATTCAACACAATGCAAATCACCACTGACCAGATAACAGAGAATCAGTTTGATCCACTGAGGTTCACAACATACAACACACAACAATATTCTCATCAACCAATGTGACGTCAGACAGTGAATTTCAGTAACTCTCTCTTTATTTCTTCTTTCCTTGCTTTGTGTTTGTTTCCAGTTTTGTATTTGTTTTGCTTTGTCTTTTTGTATTCTGCATTTCTATTTGTATAACTAGTCACGTTCCATCATTGTATTTATTTATTTAGTAGGCTAAGTAAAACATGAAATATATACTATAAACTATGACATATATCCCGGTGGATTTAAATAAATCACTTTTTGTAAATCGCAAACACGCGTTACAAGCAAACATTAACATTCATGGATTAATGCTTCACACCGCTGATTCTTCACTGGAACCAAACAAACTGCAGACTGCAAACAACAAAATGATTGAGATACACACAGCCTCACTTCCTGTTTGATGTTGGCATCATCAACTTATATGACTTTATAGAGGCCCCAAAAATAATTTACACACTTAGGGTTTAATCACACAAACTTATTTCAGAATGAACCAAACCCAGTTCAGTTCAAGTGAACCAGGGAACCAGTGGCGAGTGACCACATGTGTTTGGTGTTCACAATGCTGTTCGTGCATAGATATCCCTAAAGTTGCAAAGACTAAAGTCTCAAACCCAAAGAGATATTGTTTATAAAAGTTAAGACTTGTCCACGCCCTCCTAAAACGACTCGTTCTAAAACGGCCCCACATGTCTATGTCACTGTGTGGGAAGATTTGCATAACGCCGCCCAAATGTTCACGCAAAGAAAGAAGGCGTAA
>NW_015556067.1:86229-90449 GCF_001515605.1 Sinocyclocheilus anshuiensis | reverse complement strand
GGTAAGGAGCATAACATTTCCGTCACACGCTTGAGGTATTCGGCCAATCACAACACACTGGATCGCTGGCCAATCAGAGCACACCTTGCTTTTCAGTCAAAACAAGTGACAGTTAATAAATATAGCACAAACACTCAGGAAGCAGAAGTTAGTTCAGAGTAAAGCTTGATCATTTTTGTTGGCAGATGCCACTTGTTTGATATACTGTGTTTAATACAATTAAATCTAGACATTTTTAAGTTACGAAGCTGAAAGTTCAATGCAAACGGAGATATCGTCTTTTAAAATTCTGGTGGTTTAATGCCTACTAAAATGGCTGGTAGGGACTACAAGAAGTTACTTCCCGGGTTTGTGACATCACAAACCCAGATAAACCCAGTCCTCGGGAAAAGGCAGCAAAGGGGGCGAGGCCATGCACTGCTTTAGAGAAGAGGAAGAGAAAACTAGAGGTGTGAATACGATAAACAGCAAGACTGTGGATTCATAGACCGTCCTACACACAGCACAATCATTCTTTGATCTTCAGCTGAATACTGTTTTAAAAACAGAAAAACAAAACAGAAGATAGTGTAGAATATAATGAAATACTCACAGAGTATGAGAGGCAGTGCACTGGACCCCATACTGACACATCAATAGTCTGTTTTAACAGTGCTGTGTGCACTAAATCAGACATTTCCTGCGTTTCAGAGTTCAAGAAGAGATGAGGGAGGAGACAAAACTCTACACAGAAATGCATGAAGAAATAGAAAGAAAAATAGATCCATTCTAAGATATGTACTCTTTTAATGCATATAAGTTGTTAGATCTCTGTTTCTCTACTTAAAAAGACAGTTTAGAAGTTTGCCAATAGTTCTTGCACTGTATTGTTTCATTCGTTCACACAGCCACACACATTACAGACCAGTGAACAAAGTAAAATCACGAGTTGATTCCTAATGTACGCCTGTAAGGCCCGCTCTTATTTGACTGTTGTCAACAACAGCGGCCAGTTAATGGCAACTAAGTATTATTGCATGCATCACTGTATTTCACGAAGACTTTGGTGCAACAATAACCCAGAATCAAAACCCAGTGTGACTGTTGCTATAGCAATATATGAAGAAAGTACACAAAGAGATCAAGTTTAAGATATTTCACTTCTCTTTTGGTACGTTCAAACTATCAGAGACAAAATAGGAACATCAACACATGAAATTACATATACAGTACATATAGCAAAAATCATTACATATAGCTGTCACACACAAGTGTTTATAAAACAGGCTATAAAATGATACTGATTTGCCACAACAATATTTAAAATGTTTGTTTCTTCTCAAAAAGGGGGATATTGCATGACAGTGGTGACTTTTAGAGTTGGGAAGTGGTAGGAGCAAAAAACTGGAGACTCAAGTGTATTTTCAGGTAGGATTCATTATTGAGAATCTTTATCGAGTGCTGCTTGACATTCAGTCTAACAAAAGCAGTGGAACGTCATATTTTTATATATATTTTATATATATACTGTATATATATTTAGGAGGCAGATCAAGCAACCTTAAAGTATTCAAAGCCAGCATACAGTTATTAGGAGTCTGCCCAGTTTTACAAGCCCCAAACCATACAGCATAATTGTACCATGCAGATACCTCATAGAAATAAAAATAAATCCACATCATAAGTAGTTGTGGTCAGAAAAAGGGAGAGACTGGAGCAGGGCCACCAAAATCCATTATAGACAAAAGCTGATTTCCTCAGGTACTGTGCTTGTTGAACTATGGAGAACAAGAACTGGCAGAAGCCTCAACCAGCTTAACCAGTTGGTACTATTGTTGCTTGACTATCAAATAAAATATAAGAAAATATAGACTCCTAAATTTGCATTAGACAGACGGATTTCTAAGAAGAAGAAGCACATGCCGCTCTTGTGGTAGTATTTTGAGGTTTATGAAACTAAAGATGCAGAATAACAATAAATATCTTGCCGACTCTGGTTAAAATATAAAGCAGAAACAGAGCAGAAGTCAAACCACAACCATCAGCTCAACTATTTTATTAGGCCTCTTTACACTTCTGTTATTGTCTCACTACAAGCAGCTTCTAAAGTCAGCAATGCACAAATGACAACGATGAGCTGAAAGAAGCTGGTGCAACAAGTACAAATTTGAGGTGTTTCTTGTGTCTATTGTCAAACCACACCAACTGAGAAAAGCTTCTGCAGTGACTGTGAACATAATAATATTAGGGATTGTTTCTTTCCTTTTTTTTGTTACACTAGCTAATAATTTTTTGCAACTACATAAAAAATATAATAATTCAGACAAAGTCATCAGTGTAATAATACACAGAAAACAGAGAAAGTTGGTAAAATGTATTATGAAAATTATTTGAAATAATTATATAGCTTTGTTGGTGGCTATTGAAAAAAAAATCTGAACTGTTGTACTCCTTTTGTGCGCGCGGCGCGCACACACACACACACACACACACTATCACATACACAATGCATGAAGACGCTTGCTTTAACAAAGGCTACTCAACCAACTTGAACATTTGCAGGTACGAGTCCGACTAGCATGGAAATCATCATGTTAGCTAAAATTTAGTGTTTGTTAGTGCTTTAAAATTCCATGGTGTGCATGACTGCAGTTGTAAGTTTTCTAGCAGAAAATGAGCCTGAAAATGTAGAAATTAACATGAGAGTCAATGAATCAGTCAATGAAATAAAGATCATAGCTTATTTTAATGCTTATGACATGTAGGCTTATTTTAAAATAGAGTAATATGTATATGATATAAAAAAAAATGTAATGTTGTGTATAAACTATATTTATTTTTACTTGTACATGTTAAAGAAATTAAAAAAAAATTATACAAATACAAATGTAATACTAAACTGTACAGCCACTAGATGTCTGCATAGCCTTTCATATAAATATACGGCCTGTAAAATCTAGATGGTGAAAGAAGACACGGTTTTTAATAGTTTCAAATCGTTTTTACTATAGTTTTTATTAGTTTTAATTTTAAAGTCAAAGTTAAATAAAAGTACTTAGCTATTGCTTTTTTGACTTATTTACAAATGTAACTTCAAGTAATCCAAAATGAATCAGATTACATTACTTTTATATTGTGGTACTTGGATTACGTTACTGAATACTTTTTTTTAATGAAGTAAATTGTAACTGTAACAGAATACATTTTATAAGTAACCCTCCCAACCCTATTTATAGGCAACCTACGCCGTGGATTTGAACTGACGTTGGTAAAATAAATGTTCACTTGTCACATGTTTTGGGCTGTAAATAATGTTAAGTACTTCTGTTTGATGTGTGTGTTGTTTTTGCTCAGCCAAACTATTTTGCTACTTTAGTTTTGCTCCAAATATGAGAAGAGAAAACACAAGCACGAACAGCTCGTGCAGGAGCACAAACACTGAGCAGAGTAGATTGAGTCTACGCGGTTCTCATGTTGTGGTTAAATGCGCAGTGCCACCCTGCAGTGGTTCATTGTTGATCATCATCAAGTCAGTTAGCATTTGAGCCCAGATTTGTTCATAGAGATCATGGCAGAAAGCGCTCCTGCAGCTGCCGTGACCAAAGCAGCCAAGAAGAAATCAGCAGCTAAATGCTAGAGAACGGGCCCAAGCGTCGGCGAGCTCATCGTCAAGGCTGTGTCCGCATCTACAATTAGTCATTTAGCAGACGCTTTTATCCAAAGCGACTTACAGATGAGGACAATGGAAGCAATGAAAATCAAAAGAGCAATGATACAGAAGTGCTATAACAAGTCTCAGTTAGCTTAACGCAGTACACATATCAAGGGTATAATAAATAAAAAGAAAACAGATAGAATAGAAAAAGAATAGAGCAAGCTAGTGTTAGAGGCCTTTTTTTTTTGCTTTTGTTAATAGTATAATAAACAAAAAGTAAACAGAATACAAAAAGATTAGAAAACGAGTGTTATCTTTTTAAAGAATACAAGCAGCAAATGATTAGAGTGCAAGTCTAAAAGGGACTAGTGGATTGAGTTGGGCAGGTCATTCCACCAGGAGGGAACATTTAATTTAAAAGTCAGTGAAAGGGATTTTGTGCTTCTTTGGGATGGCACAATAAAGCGACGTTCATTTGCAGAACGTAAGCTTTTAGAGGGCACATTAGTCTGAAGTAATGAATTTAGGTAAAGGGGTGCAGAGCCAGTGGTGGTTTTGTAGGCAAACATTAAAGGGGTCATATGAT
>NW_015556067.1:85689-85864 GCF_001515605.1 Sinocyclocheilus anshuiensis | reverse complement strand
TCACTATGTGGGAAGATTTGCATAACGCCGCCCAAATGTTCACACAAAGAAAGAAGGTGTAACTTTATTCTCGCTGTAGTATTGTTGCTGCCGCCGCCACCATGTCATGAAGGTGCTGTGTTTCATTGTGAAAGCGAAACTACTTTGTTTGGCCTTCCAAAAGAGGACGATATCT
>NW_015556067.1:77712-85442 GCF_001515605.1 Sinocyclocheilus anshuiensis | reverse complement strand
CGAAGCGGAGTCCAGCCCGGGGTCGTCACATGTGGTTGCCGCAAGCCCGCCGGACGCTCCTTCGTCGAATCTGCCGCCTCTCCTCACGCTAGCCCCCGGCTTCTGCTCACTCTAGGCCACCACCGCCGCTCACTCAAGGCCGCCGTGTGTGACGCTGTGTTACGTTGTGAATGCGAAACTACTTTGTTTGGTCTTCCAAAAATGGACACGTCAGTACACCAAATACACAAAATTATGTTATTTTTAGCAGCATCATATGACCCCTTTAATGCCTTGAATCTAAGGAGAGGAGCAGTGTGTCCCTCGCCGCCCTGAAGAAAGCGCTTGCTGCCGGTGGCTACGATGTGGAGAAGAACAACTCCCGTGTCAAGATCATCGTTAAGAGTCTGGTGACTAAAGGGACCCTGGTCCAGACCAAAGGAGTCGGCGCCTCCAGCTCATTCAAACTCAACAAGAAACGAGCCGAGATCAAGACAAAACCTGCCAATAAAGCCGCTCCTAAAGCCAAGAAGCCCGCAGCCAAGAAACCTGCCACTGCTAGGAAGCCCAAAACCGCAGCAGCGAAGAAGCCCACCGCTAAGAAATCTCCGAAGAAGGCCAAGAAACCCGCTGCTAAAAAGACAACAAAGAGCCCAAAAAAAGCAAAGAAACCAGCGACTTCTAAGAAAGCAGCCAAGAGCCTTAAAAAGACCAAGGCAGTCAAACCCAAGACAGCAAAACCCAGAGCTGCCAAACTTAAAAAGACAGCAGCCAAAAGAAAATAATACTTTTTAAATTTTTTTTAAAACGGCTCTTTTAAGAACCAACCACTACCTCATAATAAAAGAGCGCTATTTTTATTTATTTTTTATTTTTTGGTTAACTGTACAATGAGCATGCCATGACAGCAAACTAATGGCCCTTACATGTTGAAGTACAAATACTTTTAGCCTATATGTTAATGTTGTTATGAGAATGTGAATATTTTGTTAAATCTGTGTTCATGTTTACACAAATAAACTGAAACTTTTCTAATTATCTCAACTTTCAACATTACTATTCATTTTAGTAGTAGTATGCTTAAAATCATAAAAACGAATAGGCAAGGCCACAATATATAAGTTTAAATACACACAGATAAAAGTGTTCTTCATAAAAAATTATAATCACTATAAAACAAATAAGATATAAATTGAGAGATAATAATGGGAGTCAAGAATAAATGACAAAAAAAAAATAAAAATCTAAAAGGCAGTGTCAAATAGTACTATATGTGACATGCTTGAAAATTTTTGTCAGTAGCGGAAAGGGGGTTGGGTTTGTAGTTTGGAGGGAAGTTCACTGATTGGCTTGGAACGTGTTCAGACTCCAGCCAATAGGATACTGGCACGCTTTCTTTTAAAAGTCATATCACTACTAGTAAAGTTAATTGTTATCCTGCATACTAGTCAAAGAATAGTTATTAAAACCAGTTAAACGTGCTTCCATCGGTGAGATATACAGCGTTTTGTCCAGGTTCAGAAATAGACGCTCGTCTGGAAACAGGCGCTTTTCATATCCAAACCGCGCACAGCCAGCGCGTCTGATGTTCTATAGATCTGTGGTAACTTGTGGACTGCAATTGGTCAGATTACAGTCTGTCAGCTGAGAGCTGGGCCTAATAGAACCTGAATTACAGATTTTCAAAAAAATAATTAGTTTTAAATCTCCAAAAGCGCCTATGTTTTTTTTTGTGTTTATAGTAATATTTGAAAAGTATATAATGTTATTTATAAAGAATTACACTCATATTTTGTAGTTCAAAGGGTTTTCTTTACAATGAAACCATTTTTTTTAATTTCCTCCATTGTATGTGTGCAGGGTAAACATTTGAATTTGAGTATGTTAAATTTAGGCGAAAATACCAAAAAACGCCCTGAGCTTAAGTGGTTTTAAATACAATGAGTGGAAGAGGCAAAACCGGTGGAAAAGCCCGCACTAAAGCCAAGACTTACTCCTCCAGAGCTGGACTGCAGTTCCCCTGTCGGCCGTGTTCACAGGCTTCTCCGCAAAGGCAACTATGCCGAGTGCGTCGGTGCCGGTGCTCCGGTTAATTTGGTCGCTGTGCTCGAGTATCTCACTGCTGAGATTCTGGAGTTGGCTGGAAACGCCGCTCGGGACAACAAGAAGACCCGTATCATCCCCCGTCACCTGCAGCTGGCGGTGCGCAACGACGAGGAGCTGAACAAGCTTCTGGGTGGCGTGACCATCGCTCAGGGTGGTGTGCTACCCAACATTCAGGCTGTGCTGCTGCCCAAGAAAACCGAGAAAACAGCCAAGACCAAGTAAACTGAGTGAAGTTTCTCTTCAAACCAAAGGCTATTTTAAGAGCCACACATATCCTCTGTGAGAGAGTGATTTCCTCTAATTCATTCAATAATTTACTTTATTTTCATATTGAAGATTTATAATAAAAAATTTTTTTATCAAAAGCGCGCAAGCACTTATTGGTTTCTGTACTCCAAAGTTCTCCACAGAGCACATGGTACCGAAACAATTTTAAAGGAGCCAGCATGCCTTATTTGTCCAGTCGCACTACAATATTATTAAGATTATATGTATATAGCTTCATTGACATGGTTAAAAAGATGTATGATGTATATGTACAATTGAAGGAAATACAATGAACATTGTGGTGATAGGTATTCAAGTATGGCATTTTTTAATTTTAGTTCCACAAGTCCAACTCTACTCATTCAATAAGAAATAAATGAACAATCACGTGCCTTTGCACACACATTTAAGACTATTTAGATCTATTTTTTTTTTGTAGTTTCGTTTAAGCAAAGTGAAACCGAATAAAGGACAATTGGGCGGGAATCACAAACTGTCCCCCCTGTTTGTAAAAATGACAAGCACAGCCATTGGCCAGCTGTCATTTAATAATGCAAGACAAAAACCAATCGAATGCCTTGAAGCTACCGCCCAATGAGTGCATGGCAGCCCTGGGCTTAAATAAGCCTGTTTTGCTTTTGTTCCTTACTGTTTTTTGCATCAACAGAATTCATCTTAAGCAATAGTGATGGGAAGTCCTTTTACGCCCTAACGTAATGACGTCATTCGCGATGACCTAATGATATCAAGTCTATCGTCCCGGGCCGGGATGAAAATACACATTCAAATACATAAAGTCAGTAATCATAACTTCAGTCAGTTAAAACATCATAATCATGATCTGAAAAGTTTACAATTAAGTTTTGCAACTAAGCACCCAAATACAGTAACAGGCAGTGATGTGCATACCAGGATTTAAGTCTTGAAGATATAAAGTAAATAAATTAGTTGTTATCAGCGCAGAAACCATAATCAATTTATTATACATAATCCATTGCAATTTATTTGTTATTAAATAAACTTAGGTTTCGCCAGACTGCCCTTCATTCAAGTCCTTGGTTTACCCGCGCTCATAACATTAGCACAGAATCAGTTGTCCAAAAGAACCAGTTCGGTTCAGACGTGCTGTGTCAGTCATAGTAGGCAATCTGTTCGGTAGCTTCACGCTGTATCACGCATGCGCAGTATCATCAGCTCATCGGTTCTCAAATCGGACGCGTCCGAAAGAAACGGTTCTCGGTTCAGTGTACTAGTGATCCGAAAACCGATGCAACCGGTTCTTGACTCGAGAACGAGAACCGCTCCAGCAGTGGGTGTGTACGTTTTTTATCCGACTCGCTGCACACATGCTGCTCTGCTCGTGTTCATCTTCAGTTCTCTCTTCACAGCAGTTCAGTCAGTGTACTGTTTGAGTAAATTAATTACTCCGGGATATTGGTTTATTTAGACTCAGAGGGCTGTCAGCCACATTAAAAAAGTGAATAACGATGCGCTCGAAGATGTCGGTGATGGAAGAGTTCATGATCCCCATCGCCTTGGAGGAGATCCCGGTGTCAGGATGAACCTGCATCAGGACTTTGTAAACGTATATCGCGTAGCTCTCCTTCCTGGATCTCTTGCGCTTCTTTCCTCCTTTGCCGGCGGTCTTGGTGACGGCCTTCTTTGAGCCCTTCTTGGGCGCGAACTTTGCTGGTTCAGGCATGATGCTCTCTACAGAAACAATCAATATTTAATAAATTTCGTTAGAACCATAGACTGTAAAAAACGATGGACGACGCACCTTCAATCTCTTTGAGGAAAAGTGAAGCCGCCATTGTCCCAGCAGGGCTGATTGTCCATATTGTGCTGATTTGGAAGTGGAGTCTGCGCAGTAGAGAACTAGGGACCAGAGTCTGCGCAGTAGCGAGCGAAGTGGAGCCGTGTCCCGCCCACACTCCCGCAGAGTCGATCGCAAGCATACACCCCTGACCCTGTTTTAATTAGCCTGACTGCTCCAGTTTTTGTCTGCTGAGAGAATTGTGTTAAAATAAGGTAAATACAACTCCAATATCCTCCTAAAGATCCCAAAAAAGTCAGTTGGCACCTCAGTTCACTCAGAGAAGCTGTCAGTCTCAGCTGTCAATCATGACGTCACACTCCCGTTTTTATAGCATCACTTAACTAACTAAAACCAAAATTATTTATAAAACGAACACTTGAACTTACATCAGTGTGATAAAATCTACATCAAATGACAAAAGCCATCTTTGGAAAAAAAATATTTGAAGTGAAATGTAATTATTTAGTTTGTCCCATGTCCCATTAGATTGCATGGAGAGGGCGGGGTTTACGACCTATACTGGGACCAGCCACCTGGGGGCGATCGAAACGCAATGGCTTCACTTTTTAAGACTCGTGCGGCACACTTGGTTAGAACACACAAGCTTTTATGCACTGCGCTATGCTAATTTAGAAAGGGAAAACGGCGGTCTGTTATTGCGTGTCTCCATTGACCAACCCACAGAATGATTTCATTGGCCACATTAAAGCCAATCAGAGGCTTTAAAATGTGAATCCGCCCATCACCTCATGCTTTACATCTACCGTCCCCATGGGCGTCGCTAGGCCATTTTTAGGGGGGCTATAGCATATAGGGGCTATAGTAATGAGTGAAATATTGTGAACAATTAGAGTTCTTCGTACTTTAAACATATATATAGTACTTAAATTTATCATCTACAGACTCAGAGGATTCTATAATTTTAGCGTTTTAAAACATGTTACATACATTTATTCAAGCAGGGCTTCTAACTCGCACGCGACTGACACTATTCTCACGCTCTCACGTATGTAGGGTTGAAAATGCTTGCTGTCACCAGGGAATAGCAGATGTTTCTAGGCACATAAGCAGCAAAGGCCATCAGGAAAAACAGAAGGCACTGCAATCCAGCAGTGGAATTCAGCAGTCCTCAGTGCCACTTCCTTCTGCTGGGACAATGTCCGCCCAATAAATAAAGTTTGATAATACACAGTTGTGTTATGTTTATGTAGTGGAGGGTTCATAATCTTATTTCCTGAGTATAGTTGGGCTTTTAGATGCCATAATCTATTGAATTCATTGTGTGGAATAAAATCATTCAAGATGTAACATCAATGCAATTCTATCTTGAAGACAAGGAGGGCGGAATTAAAAATAGCTGTGATGCTGGCAAACCATAATATACTACTACTGGCTGTCACAGATCATCTCACTCGGTCCACTCATAAAAGAGTGCTTCAAAGACTCTACTGCACATGAGTACAAATGTGCAAGAACCAAGACCACCTGTAATATAAATCAAGCAGTAGCCACACATTTCAAAAGCACACTGGTAATGTTGATGAGAGAGAGAGTCCATACACCCTCGTCACAGATGCCTCAAATGACACAGGTAGGAAGGAAATGTGTTTACATTATGGTATAAACTGAATTACATTTCTCCTCTCGTTTTCTTTTAAATTTTGGCCATATTTTTGATGTGAGCTGGCTTTACTATATTTGTTTGAGATAATGGGCTAATTCTTTTGTCAATGCAGGAAGAGAAAAGATGTGTGTTTGTTTGATGTGAACAAAGTGGCCCATCGGTTCCTTAGTATGTGCACTACAAGTGGAACCAGATCTGGCACAGCAGAACTCATCTTCCAAAAGATTGATGCATGGCGCCTAACAAGACAATAGCATTCCGTGATCCAACTGTGTTGGCCTCTCTGTGGTCAATGCAGCCGTAAACATCGGACAACACAATTCAATTGCATCAAGAGTTCTTCAGAAAAACAGCAGTTTATGAACATGGCTGCCTGTGTCATGTTTTACACCTCACTGTGAAGCCAGCAGGTCTTGCCTTTTCTGAGTTAAGTGTAGATTGAATATATTTTTAATATTTAGATGATGCACAGATTATGAATTTACTAAACAAATGATTAATAACAGGTGTCAGATTTTGATCTTGTAGCTGTTGTCTTTTGGTTTAAAGGCAGCACCGATCGCAAGGGCTTTCTGGCAGGTATTTACTAACCCAGCTCTACACAAATGATACAGATTTTGAGCAACTGATAAAGTTAACTAATGTAGAATTCATTCGTTATAGAATTATGGAATTAATGGCCTTTACACATAGTTTTGTGATTTGTGATTTTGTGTTTTTATTTGGTAATAGGATATATCACGATAATGAACATGTACAATATTGTTATCATGGGAACTTCAAAATAGCGTGAATAACTATTTATTACAAATTGTTCAGGTTTTTTGAATGCATTTTATGAATAATTTTTCCATCAAATGGTTAAAATTCACAACACCGCTGTATTTGATAAGACGCATGCGCACTCTGATGTAAACGAGCCCAACAGGAACGAGTGAAGGAGATGTGCTGAATGAAAGTGCCAAACTCTAATCCTAACCCAAACCATATAGTAATTAATATTACTCAGTACTTAAATGTATAATTACACTGTAACAAGGACACCTTAAAATTAAGTGTAACTGAATTATTTTAAAGCATTTATTAATCTTATTTAATTTCAACATTTACTAACACATTATTCAAATTAAAAGTTGTAGCTATTTTATTTAATGGCCCTGAGCTAATATGAACTAATAGTTGTATATTTTTTTTATCAAATAATAATAACTTTAACAAATGTAGCTTTTGCTCATTGTTAATGTAAGTGCAATGACTAAGGTTGATATATTATTGTAAAGTTTTATCTGTTGTTCTTTATGATTCTTTTGCACTTTAATCAGTTGGAAACATTTGTTTACTTTATAATTTTTTTTGTATTGCTTTATTGTATTTAAATGTTCAGTTATTTTTTTTAGGAGAAAAAAAGTTATTAAACCTGTTGTGACAACACTTTTTTGCAACGTATTTCATTATTGTTATAATACGGTATACCGCAATTGCAATTATCAGCGATTATCGCAACATGAAAATTGTATACCGTCACGTGCCTATTGTAGATATTTTTTTTTTCATTTTTTGACAAAGAAAAGCCTTCAACAAAACTTAGGGATATTTGTACTATATAAACATATATGTGTGTATGTGTGTGTGTGTGTGTGTGTGATACAATTTATTTTAGAATTATATGACTAGAAAAGATGAAGCTCAAGACTTTTTAGCGCTATTATTTAGTGGAGTTTTTCCGTAAATTCCATGCATTACCATTAGAGGTTAAAACATCACATTTGTATTTGGTTTACCATACCAATCAAATGCATTTATTATATATTTTACTTTTGAACGAACCGTGCACGTATTTATCAGGTGATCGCTGCGCCTAATGTCAGCATTCACCTCTCTTCACTTCATTCTGGTGTAATCTAGAAATGGTCATGCAAAGAACAATCTTCGATT
>NW_015556067.1:76320-77621 GCF_001515605.1 Sinocyclocheilus anshuiensis | reverse complement strand
AAAAAGTCAACTATTTTAAAAAAAAAAAAAAAAAAACAGTGAGAGAAAAAAATGAGGAGCGAGGGGAAAACACGAGTTAGTCACTAAAATCCACAGCTAGTTTAGTTTACTAAAGCTGATGATGGAGTGAGAGTTGTGGAACCGCAAATTGACCGGACACGTGGAGCAGATAAAAACACATAATCCCCACAGATTTTAGGTTAGTTTGATTATAGTTTGATTATTACATCTAACTTGATAGATGTATATTGCTTTTTGTGTTTGAACAAACTCTATAGGCCTAGTATATTCGCTTATGTGTTGAGAAATAAATTTTGCGCGTCATGATGTAAGATTTTTATTTAAACGCATTTTAAGCATTGTGGTTAAAAAACAAATTTAACTGTTCAGGGACATTAAGCAGTGGAGCAGAATTCATTTTGGCAAATGCACGAGTTAAGACCGTTTCTGATACGCGCGAGCGCACTTGCTCATACAGCACCTGACTAAACTGACTAAAGAGTTATTTTTCGCGCCTTGTGTTTAAACGTTCGAATACACATAGTTATGTGTCAAAATGCCCATCTCCTCGTCAACACAGTCATTTGTGTCTTAAATGAACATTAATAGTTAAAGATAAAGCATGTGCACTAGTTGGCTATTATGAGGTCCTGGCATTATATGATGAGATTTTAAAGGGATATTTCAACCAAAAATGTAAATACTGTCATCATTTACTCAGTTTTAAGTTGTTCTGAACCTGTATGAATTTCTTTGTTCTCCTCAACATAAAATAAAATATTTTGAAGAATATTCGTAACCACCAGAAAATTTCTGGTCCCTGTTGACTCCAATAGTGTTTTTTTTTTCATGCTAGGGGAGTCATGGGGGCACAGAAACTGTTTGGTTACCAGTGTTGACTTGACTTAATGTCATCTAATGATGTGTATTGAGATATTTAATATGACAATAAATGTAGCCTAATTTGATTATGACGGTTAGATGTCTTTTTTTCTTTTTTAACGATCATAATATATTGTAACTGTCGTGTCTTGCTCACTTTTCCGTGGGTAATGTTGGTTTGAGTGCTTGTGTTACATGATAAAATAAATAATGTTGCTTACCTGATGTAATAGATTTAATGCGAGTGTGGTTCGGGTCGCGACTCGCGGTCTTTATGTCAAACGGGTCTGGTCTGGTACAGAATTTAATTAGTGCTGCTGTTGGATAATGGGTCGAGTGTTCAGGTAAGTACTGCTGGTTCACGTTTACCAAACAGGACCCGTGCAGGACTCTGCTTTAAACTGCTTTGCGTCTCTCCG
>NW_015556067.1:75079-75688 GCF_001515605.1 Sinocyclocheilus anshuiensis | reverse complement strand
GCAAACCGATTGTTGCAGCAGCTGTCCGGGTGGCTGGTCTCAGACGATCTTGGAGGTGAAGATGCTGGATGTGGAGTTCCTGGGTTGGTGTGGTTACACGTGGTCTGCTCTTGTGAGGCCGGTTGAATGTACTGCCAAATTCTCTAAAACGCCTTTGGAGACGGCTTATGGTTGAGAAATAAACATTCAATTCACGGGCAACAGCTCTGGTGGAAGGTGTAAGGGATTGGTCAACAGTGTAATTATAAATGTAATTACAGAAATTAATTAAATATGTAATTACATGCAGGTATTTTTAAAATATAAGTACAATGTAAAAACATGTATGTACACAATAAGTGCATTGTACCAAATTATTAATTTAAATGTAAGTACATAGTTGTTAAGGCCACTTAATATAAAGTGGGTCCCAATAAGACTTTATTGGATAAATCTAAGACATATAAACTAGTCTAGCACATAAACACACGCCCTCACACATTCACACAAGTTGCAGTAAGAGAAAAAGTGAGGAAATAATGAGTTTAAGAGAATGAAAATGTGAAATCCAAAGTTTACAGCAATATGTGCAATTGCATAGACCTGAACAACCATCAATCACTTATGGCG
>NW_015556067.1:69303-74868 GCF_001515605.1 Sinocyclocheilus anshuiensis | reverse complement strand
ATGGCGCTTTTCCACTGCGTGGTACGACTCGGCTCGGCATGGCTCAGTACAGTACGGCACGGCACAGCATGGCTCGGTTTGTGTTTCCACTGCAGTTCAGTACTGCTTTAGAGGGGGCGGGATTATTCATATGTCGTTATAGTTGCCCCGCCCCTACTGCCACGACTCCTGAAAAACGTTTTAATTCTGCGTCGCCCCATCAAGCTCTCGCTGGATCCGCTCTTCTGCTATCAACGAGAGGAACATCTGTACTTCCTCAACTGACAACGAAACAGCCACTTTTTGGTTGTTAAGTGTTGTCATCCTTGCAGAAAAGGGGGTTTCCCAAGGTTGCTGATTGGCTGGAAGTTCATTAGTCGTTGAAGTGACGTCTTGGGAAGCCAATGGTTGGGGCGTTGGCTGAAGATGTGGAGTTGTGGGCTGGTTGAAGTTTTGAGGCTGTCACAGACTCGAGGTTAACTCGGAGACAAAACTTAACTCAGAACACGAAACAACGTAACTCAGAACACGAAACTCTCAACGGAAAAGAAAATAAATTAAAGTAGAAGAATAGAAGTAACGAGACTAGATGGGTTTTCTCCTCATGGTTTTAGAGGAGCTGCTGGTGTGTAAGCCAGAGCACGCTCAAGGAGCGCTAAAAAGCAGCGTCAAAACGCGGTGGCAAAAAGGCAAGGAAAAACCTAAAAGCATGACCAAAGGCTAGAAGCATAATTTGATGGTGTCCTGAGTATTTAAACTTGGCTGTGGGGCACCTCTCAAATGGTGTCTTGACCAATTATATATTGTCTTTGTTCAGGGTGTTGTATGTTTCTCCTCCCAATTCATAAATCAAATGTTATCTTATCAGTCACATGGTCCGAATTGTCCTGCTCTTGCAGAGTATAATTTTGAACATGATTTCTATAACAAGAATATTATACATTTGACAAAGAATTGATTGGAAGAAATGTTTCAAGCAAGAAGATTCAAACACACACATACTAAACATGAATATGAACCCTTAAGCTATTCAATAGTTATTAAAAAGACATACACAATAAGTGATTAGAACATGATAGTCAAATGTGTGGGTTACATACATGATATGGAGTTAAGCAATGGACTATTCATTTATAAGTGCTTTTGAGTTCATTTTGGTGCATCTACGTCTGTAAAAGACAGTTTCCGTGCCATTCTGTGAACATAAGGACATGTTCTGTGAAGACCAGAGAGGTTAAAAGGTATCCTAAGGAATCTCAGTCTGGTTCTTGTCCTCTAGGTGGGGGGAAGTCAATCCAAAGAGCGTGTGATCATGATTACTCTCATGGATTTACATGTGATGGTCATGCTGTGCATCTCTTTGACCATCAATCTTGCTTACTTGCTCCAAAATTGACAATCTCCTTCCTGAGTTGTTCTTTTGTGTTAACTGTAGCGTCTTGACCAATCAAAAACACAATTTTTCATTTGATTTAACAAATTTCCTATACCAACCGTATGTGTGTGTGTGTGTTTATGTGTATGTTAGACCAGTTTAAGTGTTTATGTAGTATGTTTAGACTAGTTTAAGTGTTTATGTAGTTAATAAAGTCTTACTTGTATCACACTTGACGTTGTTCATTGTTTGCTCATAACTGGAGTCACTTAATCATGCAGGTTTATGCTACAAGCTCTTTGTAGAATTGTACAGTAAGAAAGTTATTTCCCTTAACCAGGAAATTAATGTTCTTAGAATTGACAGACAGTTGACCCTGAGAGGTCAGCTAAATATCTACAGCGGATCTAAATATTTATAATTAATTATAACTAGTTATGATTAATTATTCATATTTCCCCATGAGCTGATTTGCTACATAATGTTGCAAGCTGTTCTGTGAAAGAGTTGGTTGGTTAGGCTTGCTTCAGACTGGCTGGCGCTAGGATCTAATTTACGAACATCCTGTCGTCTTCGGCCTTTCTGTGGAATTCGGCTCCTCGTGTTTCAGCCATGTTCTTGATCAAATCTTAAATTGTCTGATTCGGTCTGATGATAGCCTACATCGTGAAGAACCTTTCAGTGACGCTTAGCGCTTCCTTTTCCAAGACCTTTACCGCCCTTTCCTCTTCCAAGCATAATAACTACAATTCTTCAGTTCTCAACAGATGGAGATTTGATCCGACCATCTGCTTGAATATGGAGAAAATTAAATTATACTTGGTTAGAGGACCTAATTGAAACCACAATCATGGGCAGTTATACTAAACGTCCCTTGCTGGGCTTATGCAAGTCTGCCAATGATTGATTGTGGTAATAATTGTTGATTGTGGCCACAGCCACCATAGTACTGCTTTAGATGGAGCACAGAGCTGATGTGACATATGACGCGTATTGATTTTCAATACTTTGCATTTTAAACAAACGTTCATTAGTCTCTATAATAGATGACAATTTAGTAATTGTGGTGCTTCTAATTAAGTGAAAAAATGTTGCACGTTATACACAACAAACATACTCATCTGTGCACCAATAAAATGTGCAACATTTATGTTTTACTTCCAAATCACATGTAATATCTAATTAGTAATATTTACCTTGCACGTGAAAGGTTTTATGTATGGAAGTATGGAAGACATCTTGTGAGATCTTGGCAAAAAGTCTGACAATTTATTTCCAGAACATGATGCATGATGGGATACGCTTAGCTAAGTTTACACAGAACTTTATTTACACAGTTTGCACGAGTAATACTTTAAATCGATCACACATCTTATAAAAACCTACTGATCACAGAACAATCAACGAGTGAATTAAGAACATTTCTGCAAACAGTTATTAACATTTAACCATATTAAGATTATAAATGTAAGCTATTTTAAATAGTTTATTAAACAACTAACTTGATATTATTCACTTCTTTATGCTTGTTATTTAAAATACATATTTCCATCTGTCACACCAGCTGAATGTCTTTGAGCATTATGGTCACTCTCTTGGTGTGGAAGACGCACAAGTTGATGTTTTCATTTAACAAATAGGCTATTATTCTTATCACACTTCATTAACTGCAGCAAAAACAGCATATATGAAATATATGAAAATATATGACTGTAAAAATCAGTGTATATGAAAATGTATGCATGCAAGAAAAATAATCTTCATCATAGGCATCAATCTTCAAAACATAGCCACTATTTTATCAGACAGATAACACATTGTATTTAACTATCAATCAAGCGCCCAATTGCACTATTCAATTGTAGTGCAGCACCAACAGAATAATGTAAAAAAGTAATGGCTTTTTGGTCAGTTTAACTTAAGAGTCGTGTTAAACAAAAGTGCTCACTGGAGAAAATGCTGTACTATATTTTAGACATATTTTGCTTACATAATATGTACAGATAATATAATGCATATCTCTAAAGTCTTTCAGTCAAGCATGTGCATAAGCAGTTCACTCAGATTCGTTTCTTAAGCAATGCAAGCGTTACTGTGTCTGCTGGTGTGAATCTCTTTTAGCTGTCTGTTGTCTTCTCTGCACTCAGGGACCTTTAAACAGATAAAAGATGATGCATTAAGCAGGTGATGTGAATGATGCAAACCTCTGATTTGAGTTAATTCTGCTGATGATTTATAGTTGTAATATCTCACTAAACCTCACAAGTAACTGAACTGAATAACTTAAAGCAGATTTATAATGTAAAATAACAATATATGCCACAATCTGCAGGAACGAGTGCATATTGTGAGCTTATTGTCAGTTATTGTAAAATTATTTGAGTTGTAACATAATTCTTACGTGTTTTGTTCTTCTTCCTGTTGAGTATAAGTTTCATCACCAACTCCATCAGCAGCATCTGACGAACACACATGATAAATATTAATAATAAAAAATAAAATATGATTTTTACATTTCTTTAATAAGACACATAACTTTAGGAATCATTTTGATCTGTAGCACAAACGGTGCATGATGGTTAATTCTAATAGTGATGAAGTTTGACTTTGTGTTTCTCACACCAGTGAGAGAAATCTGTGTTGTGGTTCAGTTCAGAGTACAAAGTGTCTCCAGACTCACCACACTTCCCTGATAGAGAACAGCAAAAAGGGAACGAATGAGCATAATGCTATATACATCTACAACACTAATAAATGATAATCCATAATAAGAGAGAACAACAGTTTGGTTATCTGTCTCTCTAGTCTGCCTAGGCTTGTTTTTATCATCTCTTAATTCAGTCTCATTCATTCGTTCGTTCGTTCATTCATTCATTTTTACCTTTGCCCTTGGTTTTCTTTTTGTCCTGTATATTGATCTCTGCGCAAGTCAAATCACTGGGTCCTGCAGTATTAATATCTAATACAAAACAGATGATCATTCAAATTATTGATGCTGAATATATTGTACTTTAGGAAAAAACAGGATCTCACCATTGCTTTTGCATTTTGTTCCTTTTTTTCTGACTTCTGAGTATGTCACATTGTTTGGCTCTGTCATGGCATCATCTAAAGAAAAATAATTAATGATTCTTAATTAATTAGAAAGAAATGTAATTAATTAGAAATGCATTCATGTTTCTGATGATGATTAAATTGAGGTTTATTTAACCTCTGTCCATCTTTTTCTTAATAGTGACCTCTGAATATGTGACATCTGAAAATTGCTCAGGATCATCTAAAAAAAATAAAATAAATCAAGCCAACATGATTGAATGATTGTTGTTGTTTTTTTTGGACCTTTGTCTCCATTGTTCACTACAGTCACGCCATCATAAATGTCATTAGAATCTGTTGGACAGTAAACAAATATTTTGAGGATAAAAAGCAAGTCATAAACAGAAAAAAATAAAGATATTGCAGGGATAGTTAAAAAAATATCTTAAAGAAAACTGGTGTCTGTCACGATTCCGCAGGAGCAAGGGAACGAGGAGACAAGGAATTCTTCAACACAACAGTCTTTATTAATCCAAACACTGGGAACACATGGAACGTAGGAAACACAGAGCACACAAAATGACATATAACAGCGGATGCCAGACACAGGGAAACACAGGGCTTAAATGCAAGGAGTAACTGAGGAAATTAATAGAACACAGCTGAAGCATATCGAACTAAATGAGGACAGGAACAGGAAGGACCAAATAAGGGCATAAACATAACATGGAGCATGTGGGGGAGGAAAACACACACAAAGCATGGAACAGAGTCTGACATTACTCCCCCCTCCCGGAAGGCGCATCCTCGCGCTACATAACATCCAACGGGGAGAGGGGGTGGGCGCTCTGGAGGTCCCTCAGGACAGACACGGGACGGCGGGTCTCCAGAGTGGTACCCGTTCGGGGCGCCATAGCTAATCAGGCAGTTTGGGGCGCCATGGCGGAGCAGGCAGCTCAGGGAGCCAATCAGGCAGTTTGGGGCGCCATGGCGGAGCAGGCAGCTCAGGGAGCCAATCAGGCAGTTTGGGGCGCCATGGCGGAGCAGGCAGCTCAGGGAGCCAATCAGGCAGTTTGGGGCGCCATGGCGGAGCAGGCAGCTCAGGGAGCCAATCAGGCAGTTTGGGGCGCCATGGCGGAGCAGGCAGCTCAGGGAGCCATGGCGGATCGGGGAAC
>NW_015556067.1:60213-68185 GCF_001515605.1 Sinocyclocheilus anshuiensis | reverse complement strand
CCTCCCCCCCCCCCCCCCAAAAAAAAAAATCCTTGGGGAGAATATAACCTTTAGCGGCCCTCGGTAGGCCGAACTCATGAACTGTGGCCCTTCCTGGGCTTGACTTGGGGACTGGAGCCCTTCTTGGGCTGGACGTGGGAACTGCAGCCCTCCTTGGGCTGGACATGGGGACTGGAGCCCTCCTTGGGTTAGACTCAGGGACTGGAATCCTCTCTGGGCTAAACTCGGGGACGGGAACCCTCTCTAGGCTAAACTCGGGGACGGGAACCCTCTCTGGGCTAAACTCGGGGACGGGAGCCCTAACTGGGCTAGACTCGGGGACAGGAGCCCTCACTGGGCTGTAATTCATTGTTTGTGTGTAAACTACCCGTTTAAATAATTAGTTATTGAGGCTGACCAGACTGCAGTGGAGAGTTTTCCAGTTGAGATTGTGCAGATTGATTTGGGACTGATGTCTGGTTAATGTTACGCTGCTGATCTATAACAGAAACAAAGGGCATTATGGTCACTTAAGAGTATATGCAGTGACTGTCTTTGATATTTAGATTTTTTCATGAGCATTTATTCAGAAACTGTACCTTTCATTTGTTGCTGTTCAATTGTATTAATCATACAAAATGTTATGAACTGCGCCACACATTTGTTCTTCTTGTATCTCCACAGCAGCACCAGTGAGAGGAAGAACAACAGGCAAACACTCAATCCCACAACCACACCAGTGACCAGAAGAGAAGATGAAGCTGCTGAGACCGGAGAACATGATAAGATCTGTTCATTAGTGACGATGTATGATAAAATTACAAACATATATAAAATCACTCATCATTTCCAGACCTCTGACTGAGATCCAGCTGTGCAGTGACTGTCCTCTCTCTGTTTTACAGTAGTAGAAACCCTTATGTGACTTTGAGACAGTTGTGATGTTCATCTCTCCTGTCGTCTGATTCTGGAAGAGTGATCCGTCTTTATAGAAATCAGCTCTGAGGATCGGGGAGTTTGTAGATCGATGTAAACAGTGTAGAGTCAGAGTATCTCCCTCAATCACAGGATCAACAGAACTCAGCAGAATCACATCACCATCTACACAACACAAGAAATGTGTGCTTACTGCTGATGTATCAAAACAATTAATAGGCAAAAATGCTGATATTATGAACTAAATTGTACTTTTTTGCTTCCTGTACTTTTTGTAAAAGTTTAGTGTAGTCCAACCTGATCTCACAAGAAAATTATTAGGTGGCAAATTCATATGAATTTGTTCAATGCAAACTGTATGGAAGTGTGCGATTTTTTAATAGAAAGTAAACATGAAGGTCAATGGGGCATAAAATAATTTTATAAAAATATACAAATGAGATCGTAAAAATTCATATGAATTAGCCACCAATTTGCCAAAATGTAAATTAGTTACAAATTGCCATAGGAGTGTCTTGTGAAGACAAACGTTTAACAGCTGCCATGAAACTGAGTTCACTTTGCCGCTTAATATGGCCAAAAACTTTTCTCCCTATTCAATTTAGATGGGAAGAAAATGTGGAAAGGTAAATTTAAGAAAACTATTAGAGGAAAATGTGTGTAGACTTTGTCATTGGAATGTAGATTATAAAGTGTCTAGCTGTTGTGATTAGAAACAGGACTCACTGTGAACAGTGATGTTTAGAGGATGACGTTTCTCTCCGGATTCAGACTGACACCAGTAAACTCCAGTGTCAGATGTGTTGAGGGAGTCGATTCGACATGTAGATCCTGTTAATTTTGAACAATCTTCTGTGTTTCTGTCTGTGTATCTTCTCACTGACCATCCAGTAGAGTTACTCTGATCCTCACAGCTCAGAGAGAGAGAGTCAGATGAGAAGTGTTGACTTCTGCTGGGACTGACCACCAGAGACACTGAAGCAGAGACACCTGAAAAGAGGAAACTCACACTCAAAATTGACAGCACATATGTTTGTATAATAAAGTCTGTATTTAAATAAAATGAAGATGATTTAGCACCAAAGTTTAAAATAAGAAGGATCTTATGCATATATTATAATTGTATTTGATAGTGCTTTTGTTCTGGTTTAGATTGCATATAATTGGAGGGAAGTTTTTGGAGGTTTGCATTGGTTTCAGATGGTTTTGTCCCCTTGTGTCAGAGATTTGTAATAAAACACAAATACGGATGAGCACAAGCATAAGTACTGTTACACAGACTCACCAGTGATCCACAGTGGCTGTGTGTTACTGTACTTTGTGTAATAGGCTGATTATAATTGTATTTGATAGTGCTTTTGTTCTGGTTTAGATTGCATATAATTGGAGGGAAGTTTTTGGAGGTTTGCATTGGTTTCAGATGGTTTTGTCCCCTTGTGTCAGAGATTTGTAATAAAACACAAATACGGATGAGCACAAGCATAAGTACTGTTACACAGACTCACGAGTGATCCACAGTGGCTGTGTGTTACTGTTCTTTGAGTAATAGGCCGGTCGTCCTCTCTCTGCTCTGCACGTATAAACTCCTGTGTGCTGTAGAGCAGCAGGACTGAGAGTGTAAGAGCCTCCAGCTCCTCTGCTGCTGTCGGACAGATGATCATCATCTCTGAACCAGCTGAACGTCCAGCCTGTAGAGGAGCCTGTAACCTCACAGATCAGAGTCACTGAGTCTCCTTCATTCAGCCACGGCTGTGGAGACACTCGCACTGCTGCCTGAGCTTCAGCTGAACAAAACATGAGGAGTTATAGAGCCACAGAGAGACTGAGACAGAAGCTGTGCACACTGATAATAATGAACAAACACACAAACTCACCTGATACAGTAAGTGTAACAGCGTCACTGTGCTGAGAGATTTGTGTTCCCATCTGTCCTGTGCAGGTGTATTTACCGCTGTGAAAGTGATCAACACTCCTGATGTTCAACTCTTGTGTTGAGGTTCGGCCAACAGAGTTTGTATATTGGTAGTTTGTTCCCTCTATTTCCCATCTATATGTCCACTCGGTGTCTTCTCCACACTTTATATCACATTTGAGAGTGACTGTTTCTCCTCTGAACACTTGTTCATCAGGCCGTACCGTCACCACAGCTTTTGAACTCACTGTACAAACAGATTATTGCATTTATTTGTAGGTTTTGTTCTGTATATTGTCTCTGATCTGTATTTTGCGTCACATTATATGTTCTCGCTCGCCTGTAACATTTACCCACAGTGCATCACTATATTGTGTGTAGTAGGCTAGAGACGGAATGCTCTTACAAGAAACTCACTAGGACGCAGCACGCCCCCTACTCGGCGCATATTAATCCCTATCTTTGCCGAAGAAAGAGGTTATAGCACGGACAGCAAAATGCTACCCATTTCCGAAGCGTCAAGTTCCCCGCCCCAGAGTGACGTTGGACCCTGAGCCTCAGAAGCCATCCTGATCCAAATGCAGAGAGGAAGAGAAGAGGGTCAGTTCTCGTGAGGCCGGAACGCCCTCAAAGAAAGCTTGCATTCGCTCTCCATCCCTCTACTTAACATTGAGCGATGGAAGCCCCATTCAAGCTGGGTCCATCCTTCCCATTCAGTGTGCGCCCAAGCAAACTACCGCTGTGATAGTGGACCCACATGCTCAAAAGAGCATTTCTCCTCTCCTCATTACCATCGATGTCAGTTCCCCGCCTCCGTGCGGCAAACTACCATTCAAAAAATTAGAATCACTCGCCCTTCTGTTTCAGGCTTGGAAAGCTAGAATTGTCAAGTTGGGTTCTAAAAACCATAAAACGAGGTTACTCGCTTCAGTTCGCTCACAGGCCACCTCGCTTCAGAGATATTATTCAGACTTCAGTGTGGGACAATGATGCTCATGCTCTCTGGTCCAAAGTACAGACACTTGCTTGCAAATGGAGCTGTGGAAGCGCTTCCTTTAGTGAGGAGCGAGTCAGGCATCTGAATCGCTCGCTTATGAGACGGCCGTTCAAGAAGCAAACTTAGAAACAGATCCACGCACAAATATGTCCCAAGGACTGGTTTATTTCAGTGGATCTGAAAGATGCTTACGTTTACATCCAGATAGCCCCCCATCACACATCACATTATTTTACGAAGTGCATAGACACGGCTATTTCTCCTCTGAGACATATGGGAATCCGCATTCTGAACTACCTTGACAATTGGCTGGTTTTAGACAGGTCAGAACAGGAACTCGTCCCACACAGGTCGCTACTGCTCAGTCACCTGGAGTGCCTTGGGTTGAGAATCAATTTAGCCAAGAGCTCTTTGTGTCTCAGCCAGTGGTCTTTCTGGCGACAGTTATCAATTCTGCCAGGACGTGTGCGTGGATTGCGCTGAAATGCTCCCTGACTGTTCAGTGGCTAGCGGAATCATTCAAATTGGGTACTTTACATTCCCTCAGGGCTTTTCAGAGGATGCTGCATCAGAGCTGTGGCCCCTTGGAAAACCTCTCACCTGTCTCGAGATGATGTTTATTTTTTATTTTTTTCAGCCCTAAAAAAAATTCCTGCTGGCCTTAATGGGGCACCACGTCCTGGTCCGTTCAGACAATATGACAGTGGTAGCTTTTATCAATCACCAAGGCGGTGTCAGGTCATGCTCCGTTCACATGTTGCCTCGACACCTCCTTTTTATGGGCACAAGACAGACTCCTCTTACTTAGAGTAGTTCATGTGCCGGGTAGACTGAACCAAGGGGCAGGCATGCTGTCCAGGACCAAGGTAGCTCCAGGAGAATGGAGACTACATCCCCAAATGGTTTAAATGATTTGGACTGTCTTCGGGAGGGCCGAGGTGGACCTCTTCGCCTCAGAAGACAACTTTCACAGCCCAATCTACTTTTCAAAACCGACAATTGGCCCAGCCTGTATGCTTTCTCCCCGGTTGCCCTGATTCCTCAGGTCATTCAATTCAATTAAATTCAAGTTTATTTGTATAGCGCTTTTCACGATACAAATCGTTGCAAAGCAACTTTACAGCAAATTAAGTTTCTACAATATTTACAAGTAGCTTATCAGTGGTGACTGTCAGTTAATGTACATATGGCAGAAATGTATGGACAAATCAATTAAATATGTAATCAAACAGACGGTGAACACTATTAACAGCAATTAGTATATGATGCAATCAAAGTTATAGCAAAATTTGGAAGTTATGTATGTTGTTTCAGGGTTGGCATCATCTGAGGTCCTCTGAGGGGTTGGCATCATCTCTTCTCAGGTGTTCTCGATCCAGACTGAAGCTTGTGTAAATCCTTATGTAAATCCTGTGGCAAAAGCAGAGAAACAAATAGAGACATAATTAGCTTAGCTGCTGTTCCAACCAAGCAAAATTGATTTGTTTAACCCAAACTAAAGAATAATAATGTGCATTTGATCAGTGCTACGCACAGGTCAAGTACCTGGTGAGACGCAGGAGGAGCCCGGCCCGGAGTCACCCCACAGTGCCCAGACCCTCCACGCACCACTAGATCGTTTCCAAGCCAGGCTTTCAGAACAGCGTCAGGTTAAGTGGCCCGCCGCTAATAAGGAAAATGAGTGGCACCAGTTTGATGAGGATGTGGACAAGATTCTCCAAGTAACAGCTAGAGGGGATGCTGACCGGAGACTGCAAACATTGTGCTTAATAACTATCAACATAGCTGCTGAAAGATTTGGCCTGAAGGAGTAGCGTCCATCTAGTGGTACTTCGGGACCTAATCGTAGGCAGGAGAAGATCCGACAGTTGCGGCAGGAGCTCCGTGTGCTTAGAAGGCAGTTTAAGCAGGCAAATGAGGAGGATAAAGATGCCCTGGCTGAGCTCCGGAACATCGTAAGGAGAAAGCTCACTACCACTCGTCGAGCTGAGTGGCACAGAAAGAGGGGCAAGGAGAGGGCACGCAGACGGGCAGAGTTTGTCACAAATCCTTTCGGATTCACCAGGAGACTCCTCGGGCAGAAGCGTAGCGGTCGACTCACCTGCACTCAAGATGAGGTTGATAAGTACCTCAGCACCAATTACAGCGATAGAACAAGAGATCAGGAACTTGGACCGTGTAGCACGTTGATAACCCCACCGGAACCCAGTGTGGATTTTAACCTCAAGGACCCAACCTTGAGAGAAGTTCAGGAGGTTGTCAAAGCAGCTAGGACAAACTCAGCACCAGGTCCAAGTGGAGTGCCCTACGCGGTCTACAAGAGGTGTCCCAAACTCCTTCAGCGCCTATGGAAAATCATCAAAGTCATCTGGAGGAGGGGAAAAGTGGCGCTGCAGTGGAGACATGCAGAGGGTGTATGGATTCCGAAGGAGGAGAACTCAAATAACATCGAGCAGTTCAGGGTCATCTCATTCCTCAGAGTGGAGGGGAAGATATTTTTCAGTATCGTTGCCCGACGCATGACAGAGTTTCTTCTGCAGAATAAATACATTGACACTGCTGTTCAGAAAGGCGGGATCCCGAAAGTGCCAGGCTGTATGGAGCACACAGGAGTTGTCACCCAGCTAATCCGGGAGGGTCGAGAAGGTGACGGGGACCTGGCATTGCTGTGGCTTGACCTTGCCATGGGTCAATCCCGCACAAGCTGGTGGAAACCTCACTGATCCGACATCATGTTCCAGATAGAATCAGGGATCTCATTTTGAATTATTACAGCTGCTTTAAATTGAGAGTGACCTCTGGATCAATAACATCAGCATTTCATAGGCTGGAGAAAGGAATTATCACAGGGTGCACTATCTCAGTGATCTTGTTCGCTTTAGCTATGAATATGCTAATTAAGTCAGCAGAGGTGGAATGCAGAGGCCCACTAACCCGGTCAGGTGTGCGACAGCCTCCTATCAGAGCTTTTATGGACGATCTGACGGTAATCACAACATCCGTACCAGGCTGCAGATGGATCCTCCAAGGCCTCAACAACACACTTAGGGACACAGCCACCCTCCGTGAAACTGGGAAGGAGTTGCACACCTGGATTGCTGCAGTGGACAAGTCAGGGCTGCCAGGAAAGTTCAAAGCCTGGATTTACCAGCATGGCATTTTGCCGCGACTCCTCTGGCCACTGCTGGTCTACGATGTCCCCCTAACCACTGTTGAGGACTTCGAGAGGAAGATCAGCCACTCTCTACTTAGGTGGTTGGGTCTCCCGCGTAGTATTACCAGCATAGCCTTATACGGAAGGAAGAACAAGTTACAACTGACAGGTGAATGCCGTAACAGGGGATGGAAGACCCGCTGCCTCCCCATTGAGGTTGGCTGCCGAGGGTTTGCCGGCCAGTCATTGTGCGGGGCCCTCAAGCTCTTGGGAATCAGGGGACTGCACAAGAATAAAGCCATCAGGAACATCACGGATGCCGCGGAGAAGGGACCAAGATGGCTGTGGATCAAAAGGGGCGATCCGTGGACTACACAAGCTACCTAGACACAAGTCGGGAACTGATCACCCCTGGCTGGGTCACCTGGGCGAGGGTGTATGATGTTGAAAGACCCGAAACACCTGATGACCCCAGGTAAACATCACTGATGATGTGTCTAGGGTGCACCTGGAAGGTGTATGTCAAATTAAAATTAAGTGATACGGAAGTTAATAGAACTGTAGAGGAAGTAACAGTACATCCATCTAGTTGCAAATTGTAATCCAAGAGATTCTGTGTAGTGATTTTGGTCCAATAAGTAATATATCTGTCTTATCCGAATTTAATAGGATAAAATGATTGGTCATCCAATCTTTTATATTTTTAACACTATAGCTGGACATACTGTTTTTTCACGCAATTCTAAAAACTTCCAAGTTAGTTTTTCTCAATTTGCGCTCAAGAATACGAGTTTCTTTCTTGAGAGAATGGGTATTACTGTTGTGCCATGCCACAGTATGTTTTTCTCTAACCTTTTTCAATTTGATGGGGGCAACAGCTTCTATTGTATTACAGAAGATAGTGCCCATGTTGCTAGTCATGTCGTCTAGTTCATGTGTATTTATGGGTACACAGAGCAGTTGAGATAAATCAGGCAGGTTATTTGTGAATCTG
>NW_015556067.1:34933-59709 GCF_001515605.1 Sinocyclocheilus anshuiensis | reverse complement strand
TAATTTGCCAGTTCACTAGGATCTAGTTGTGGTTTCTTAATAAGAGGCTTAATAACTGCCAGCTTGAATGGTTTTGGCATGTGACCTAAAGACAATGACGAGTTAATAATATTGAGAAATGGTTCTTCTGCTACAGGTAACAACTCTTTCAGTAATTTAGTGTGGTGGCTGGAACAGTAGTTCTGCCCGGACGATAATGCGGAGCCATATAGTTAATATCAGTAATATGATTTCTGAGTAACATTGAGAATATCACTATATATTGTTGCAACACCGCCACCACGACCAGTTTGACGGGGCTTATGCTTTTAACAGTAGCTTGGTGGAGTAGACTCATTTAGACCAATATAATAATTTGGTTTTAGCCAAGTTTCAGTCACGCAGAGTACATCAAAACTATTATCTGTGATCATTTCATTTACAATAACTGCTTTGGGTGCGAGTGATCTAATGTTTAGGAGCCCAAATTTAAACAATTGTTTTTGTTCATTTATTTGACATTTTTCTGGTTTAACCACGATCAGATTTTTTCTAGATCCTGCATTAAATTTATATTTTGACCTCACTATCGGTGGAACACACACAGTCTTTAGCATCCTGGAGATGTTGTCCGACAGGTGTTCTGCTCCGACTCTTATGGGGTGCAGGCCATCAGCGCGAAAAAGCCTAGGATGCTCCCAGAAAAGATTTAAATTATTAACAAAGAGCAGTTCCTGTTCTTTACACCATGACAATAACCATTAGTTTAAAGCAAAAAAGTCTACTGAACCTTTTGTGTCCTCGTCGATACGTGGGAAGAGGACCTGACACGGTGATCGTTGTCGCGGGCGATGTGCCGTCTCAATCAGGCTCCTGAAGTCCCTCTTCAGTGAGACGGATCAGGGAAATCAGATGTTCAGTCCTCCTGGTGGCCCCACTCTGGAGGAACCAGGTGTGGTTCCCCGAGTTGATTCAACTGCTATCGGCAGCCCCTTGGCCGATACCACTGAGGAAGGACCTTCTCTCGCAAACGAAGGACATGATTTGGCATCTCCGGCCAGAGCTGTGGAGCCTTCACATTTGGCCCCTCGCTGGGAGCCTTTACAGCTTTACAGTAACTACCATTTTAGAGGCTGGAGCTCCATCTACTTTACACCCTTAAATGGTCAGTCTTTTCTGACTGGTGTGCAGCATGGAACGAGGACCCATCATCGTGTGACGTGTCCTACGTGCTAACCTGCAAGAGCTGCTGGATAAGGGGCACACCCCTTCCACGCTCAATGTATATGTAGCGGCAATCACAGCTAATCATTCAATCGTGGCTGGCCAGTCAGTTGGAAGAAACAACCTAGTCGTTAAGTTTCTGAGGGGAGCTCGAAAATTGAATCTTCCTCGCCCTCATACTGTGCCGAATTAGAACTTATCTATAGTCCTTAGGGCCCCGTGAGGACCTCCCTTTGAGCCACCTCAGTCTGCCGACTTGGGGCCCCTGTCGCTTAAGACCGTCCTCCATCTGGCTTTAACGTCTGTCAAGCAAGTGGGTGACCTGCAAGCACTGTCAGTCAGTGCTTCCTGTCTTGAGTTTGGGCCTAACATCTGTAGAGTTGTCCTCAAACCGAGACACGGCTAGGTGCAGAAAGTGCTCTCCACTCCGTTCAGAGCAAAATGTATTACCCAGTACAGAAGGTGAGCAGGGTCCTAATCCATTCTGCCCATTTCGGGCTCTTAAGAGTGTATGTTGTGCGCTCTGGCCCATTTAGGCACTCAGAGCAGCTCTTTGTATTCTTCGGTGGCTGCTCTAAAGGGCTGCTGGTTACGAAGCAGAGACTATCTCGCTGGAGAGTCAATGGTATAGCCCTGGCTTATGCCTCAGCGGGCTTGCAGTGCCCTATAGGTGTGAGAGAATGGCCTCCTCCTGGGTGTGGTCCAGCGGGATTTCTATTGGTGGCACTTGTGCGGCCACCGGCTGGTCATCGCCATCTGCCTTCACTAGGTTTTATAACTTGGATGTCCCTGCCCTGCAGGCATGGATCTTGTCCACTTAACTCTACCTAATCCCCTTTGTAAGTGGAGAGGGTTATGTTATGTAGTCCCCAGCCTATGCGGGTTGGATCTCATTATTGCCTCATGCTTACAGGAGCCCTCAGTACGGTACGCAGAGCACTTCGTTCTGCACTCAATTATAGCACGACGGTATTGGATGCGTTCCCCAAAAGCATTAGCGATGCAACGGGAGAGACCGTTCGAAAGGGAATGCTCTGCTTACTAACATAACCTCGGTTCCCTGAGATAAGTAACAGTTCAAGTAACAGAGTAAACAGGAGATTCCCCAAAAGTGTCAGCAAGTGACTGTCTCTCCTCTGAACATACGCTGATCTGGTGTAACTTTCACTTCAGGTTTTGTTCTCTCTGTATTAATACTAGGGCTGCACGATAAATCGCATGCGATATTTAACGCGCATCTTATCAGTAAAGCCGGTTCTGTAATCAGCGGTAAATCTCCATCACCTGCGGGCTTTCACATTGAGCAGCATTAACTACACAGAGCCGTTGTTCACTGACGAGCTGCGCAAAACCACGTTCATATTCGCACGATTTTTTGCGCAGCTCATCAGTGAACAACGGCTCTGTGTAGTTAATGCTGCTCAATGTGAAAGCCCGCAGGTGATGGAGATTTACCGCTGATTACAGACCCGGCTTTACTGATAAGATGCGCGTTAAATATCGCATGCGATTTATCGTGCAGCCCTAATTAATACACATATGAGTAAATATCGGTAGAAACAGCATCATGCAACAGCATTATGAACATATGACAAAAATACTGCATTAAATTTAAGATCTGCTTTGCTTATAAAATTTTGTAATTATTGGTAAAAAACGAAATAAAACATTGATATCCAGGCTACATTTATGTTCTTTTGTATTCACATATCACATGTGTGAATTGTACAGTGTTCTGTTTTACAGAAGCAGGCAGAATATAGCACTCCAAAAATGGTAAAAAATAGGGCATGTATTGTATTAATTTGAAGACATTTTCTGTATTTATTTTTTTGCAGGTGTTTTACCTGTATTTTGAATTTTACACTGCATTGGGTTGTGTTTTAGAGTTAACAGAAATGCCATACAATTACTGGATAATGTCTTGGCAGAATATCACCAGTATTTTCCTATCTTTCTTTTTTTTCTTGCTTTTTTTATTTATTCATTAATTAATTTTATTTTTAGGTTAGTACATCCTGAGCTGAATGTATTAATATTTTCATTCTGAACGAAATCACAGTCTCTTGATTAGATAGTGATCATTATAGAATGAGTTTAGGACAGTGATATTCAACTTACCCTTCATAGTGAATGAAACAGCAGAGCTTGATTGTGATGATTTTGGTGTTTTATCTCTCTGTCCTCTACACCAGTACTGACCCTGATCAGATGTAATGGCTTTCACAATACTAAGAGTGTTTCCATCTACGCTGTAACGGCTACCTAATCCCCTTTGTAAGTGGAGAGGGTTATGTTATGTAGTCCCCAGCCTATGCGGGTTGGATCTCATTATTGCCTCATGCTTACAGGAGCCCTCAGTACGGTACGCAGAGCACTTCGTTCTGCACTCAATTATAGCACGACGGTATTGGATGCGTTCCCCAAAAGCATTAGCGATGCAACGGGAGAGACCGTTCGAAAGGGAATGCTCTGCTTACTAACATAACCTCGGTTCCCTGAGATAAGTAACAGTTCAAGTAACAGAGTAAACAGGAGATTCCCCAAAAGTGTCAGCAAGTGACTGTCTCTCCTCTGAACATACGCTGATCTGGTGTAACTTTCACTTCAGGTTTTGTTCTCTCTGTATTAATACTAGGGCTGCACGATAAATCGCATGCGATATTTAACGCGCATCTTATCAGTAAAGCCGGTTCTGTAATCAGCGGTAAATCTCCATCACCTGCGGGCTTTCACATTGAGCAGCATTAACTACACAGAGCCGTTGTTCACTGACGAGCTGCGCAAAACCACGTTCATATTCGCACGATTTTTTGCGCAGCTCATCAGTGAACAACGGCTCTGTGTAGTTAATGCTGCTCACAGGTGTTTTACCTGTATTTTGAATTTTACACTGCATTGGGTTGTGTTTTAGAGTTAACAGAAATGCCATACAATTACTGGATAATGTCTTGGCAGAATATCACCAGTATTTTCCTATCTTTCTTTTTTTTCTTGCTTTTTTTATTTATTCATTAATTAATTTTATTTTTAGGTTAGTACATCCTGAGCTGAATGTATTAATATTTTCATTCTGAACGAAATCACAGTCTCTTGATTAGATAGTGATCATTATAGAATGAGTTTAGGACAGTGATATTCAACTTACCCTTCATAGTGAATGAAACAGCAGAGCTTGATTGTGATGATTTTGGTGTTTTATCTCTCTGTCCTCTACACCAGTACTGACCCTGATCAGATGTAATGGCTTTCACAATACTAAGAGTGTTTCCATCTACGCTGTAACGGTCAGACGTCTGTAACATTACACTGTCTGTGCCTTTATACCACTCATATCTCCACTCAGCTGTCCAGTCAGGTCTTCTGTCATTTGTCAGGACATTTCTCTGTCTCCAGTTACTGTAAGACTCAATCACACACTTCAGATTGACTGTCTCTCCAGTGAATACAGGACTGTCTGGTGTCACAGTCAGTGTAGATCTGGGTAAATCTGTTAATAACAAAGTAAAAAAAAAATAAAGGTAACAAAATAATAAAGTTTATACATTATCTTTTATTTAATTTCATAACATTTGTTCTGTTTTGCTTTTACACTGTCATTAGTTTCCTCATTCTTCAGAAGAATGTGCACCCCTTATTACTGACCCGAATCAGATGTTTCAGATCGTTCAATAGTGAGAGTGTTTCCATTTACAGTGTAATCCTCAGACATTTTAGTGCCGTCTTTATACCACTCATATCTCCAGTTACTGCAAGGCTCAATCTCACACTTCAGATTGACTGTCTCTCCAGTGAATACAGGACTGTCTGGTGTCACAGTCAGTGTAGATCTGGGTAAATCTGTTAATAACAAAGTAAAAAAAAAATAAAGGTAACAAAATAATAAAGTTTATACATTATCTTTTATTTAATTTCATAACATTTGTTCTGTTTTGCTTTTACACTGTCATTAGTTTCCTCATTCTTCAGAAGAATGTGCACCCCTTAAATCCCCATTCAAAAAGAACACGTAACACAGGAAAAGAACATACATGCACTTAAAATCACACCTGAACAGAGCATAATTCAGTCTTCAGACTTCCTGAGGATCAGTTGTAGTATAAATTGCACAAAGACTGGACCTTAAATAAATAGACCTTTTTCTACTTACACACAGGTGAGCACAAATGCACACAGACACAAGCACACACACTCGAAGTTACATGCCTAAACTTTTATATGTCCTTATATGCATCTCCTCGTCCCGCCACCATTTTTAACGTATTATGCAATATCTAAATTAATAAATAAATAAATACAAAGACAATAATTAAATGGAATTATAGACAACACATTGGGGGTTCGCCAGTTGGTGGTTGGGACATGGTGCTACAACTTTAATGGTTCAAAATGGCTTCCAAATATCTGTCCACTTTAGTGGACGCCATGCATGTTAGGGTTAATCAAATAATCCAACACCAGGAAGCACAAGTGTAACACAACCAGCAACAGACAAAACCAAACAAATAACTCAGGATATGTGTCATGTTTTAAATATTGTATTTTATTTTAAAAAATTACTTAATTAATAATAACTAATAAACATGAATATCAAATGTGTGACCTGGATTCATTATTTTTATTTTATTTATTTTTTTGTGCACAATTGATATTTTTGAAGCTAAATTAAATCTGTTTAAACTTTCATTGTGGTTAATCCATAAGCAATACACAATGTTGCTATCCATGATACTGTCATGATGATGGTCTTGTGTTTCCCTGTTTTGTGTTTAAGGACATTTATGTATGTGTGTGTGTGTGTGTGTGTGTGTGTTCCCATTGTTTATTTGTTTAGTTCCCATTTCCCTTGTTGCCTTGCCTACCTTGTTTGTTTCCATAATTGCCCTGGTCTGTTACCATGGCTGCTCAATTGCCTACCCGTACTTCGCTAGCCCCTTGTTATCTTGTCTGTTTCTCTACTTTATTGTCTGGTATGGATGTGTGATACACATTTGTTTCAGTTCCTGTATTTGGTTCATCTTGTTCATTGTTGGATTTACTGTTGTCTTGTTTAAATAAGCTTTAAACTGCACTTGGTTCCAACATTCTGTTTTACTGAAACAGCCATGTTACAAAAACACCAGACCATTGATAGATCTAGTCGAATTAATTCAGCTTCACCAAGAAACTCATTGACTCGAGGCCCATCGAAGACTTTCTGGACATTTCTTATCTAACTGACCTGCCTGACTTTGCTCTCATTGATTTCTTCTGCCAGTGATCTGTAATGATCCTCGAGGATCACTGAGTGAGTTTCTAGAATTACACTCGTACGCCCTTTGTGTGACACTGATGTTAAAGAGGAGAGATGTGGAGAGGAGAGTAATGGTCTCTCCTCCGTCTGAACAATCACTATTTGTTTAATATGATTCAACATTAGATCATCTGAAACAATCATGACACTTACAGTGAACATGTATTTTTTTTTTTCTTTTTAACTTAATTATGTCATGTTACTCTGAGAACTTCACAAGCTTGTAGATTCAGTGTGTCTCATCTGAATAAATGATTATACATGTAGTAGAGTGAGCTTAGGAGGACAGAGACACTCAACTCACCCTTCACTGAGAGAGAAACAGCAGAGCTTGATTGTGATGAGACTGATCTTCCATCTATGTGTCCTTTACACGTGTACTGACCCGAATCAGATGTTTCAGATCGTTCAATAGTGAGAGTGTTTCCATTTACAGTGTAATCCTCAGACATTTTAGTGCCGTCTTTATACCACTCATATCTCCAGTTACTGCAAGGCTCAATCTCACACTTCAGATTGACTGTCTCTCCAGTGAATACAGGACTGTCTGGTGTCACAGTCAGTGTAGACGTGGGTAAATCTATTTAGAAAGACAAAAACATAAAGTGACTCAAATAGCACTTACAGTGAAAACAAATGTTACAAAACGTCTCCAGGTTACGTATGTAACCATGGTTCCCCGAAGGGAATGAGACGCAGCGTCCGAAGACACTAAGGGAACGCCCCCAGCGTGACCACACCCTGAATCACATGTGTAATCAGTCCAATGGAAGGGTGAGACGTCATAGGCCGGTGACGTAGCGACCAGGAAGCTTTAAAAGCACATGAGGTGGAACCAGCGTCAGCTTCTAGGAATGAAGCAAGCGCTCGCAGGGATGCCGGAAGAATGGCTCTGAGACGCAGCGTCTCGTTCCCTTCGGGGGAACCATGGTTACATACGTAACCTGGAGACGTTCCTCTTCAGGAACTTGAGCTGCGTCCGAAGACACTAAGGGAACGAGAATGCCCATGCCGTCAGACTTGCAAATCCCTGTCTAGTGTGGAAGAGCACAGCTAAGACAAAAGAACAGAAGAGCCAGGGGTGGCTCGCATATCAAGGCCATAGAACCTGGCGAAAGTGAGGGGCGTGGACCATCCTGCTGCGTTGCAGATGTCCTGCATAGACACACCTGCTAAGAAGGCCTTGGAGGCCGCCATACCTCGGGTCGAGTGAGCCTTGACTCCCAATGGTGTGGGGAGATCAGAGGACTCTTAGGCAGTAGTAATGGCATCAACTATCCACCGACTGAGGGTCTGTTTAGTAGCAGGACGACCCCTATTAGGGGGACCATAGCATACAAGCAGTTGGTCCACCCTCCTCCACAGGGCAGCTTTGTGGATGTATGCTCGCACTGGACACATGCAATTAAGCTTCTGCTGGTCTGGCTCCCTGAAGGGAGGAGGACAAAAGGCCTGCAGCACGATAGTCTGTGGTATAACAGAGGGAACCTTCGGAACATACCCCGCTCGAGGGTAGATAAACACTTTGGCCATGCCGGGCGCAAATTCTAAGTAGGAAGGGGCCACTGAGAGGGCCTGAAGATCTCCAACTCTCTTTAGAGAAGTAATAGCTAGAAGAAAAGTAGTCTTAATTGTCAGGAAGCGATCAGAGATTTCTTCAATAGGCTCGAATGGAGACTTACAAAGAGCTTCTAGCACCACAGCCAGGCCAAGTCTGTACCATAGCATCCAGCCCCAGTGGAGCCGGATGAGTCAGAGAGAACCAGAGGGGACAGTGCGATGTCGTCTGAGTCGCAAACAAGTCCACCTGAGCCTGGCCAAAAATTCTCCATATCTGCTTCACCACCTCGGGGTGAAGCCTCCATTCCCCGGGCCTCGGCCCCTGTCTCGACAGGACGTCTGCTCCCATATTCAGATACCCAGGAATATGCACTGCTCTCAATGACAGGATTTTGCCCTGGGACCACACAAGGATCTGGTGCGCCAGCTTGTACAAGGGGCGCGAACGCAGGCCTCCTTGGTGGTTGATATAAGAGACCACCACTGTGTTGTTGGTGCGCACAAGCACATGGCGATCTCTCAGGTCCGGGAGTAATCGTTTCAAAGCTCGAAATACAGCCAACATCTCCAGGCAGTTGATGTGCCAAGTGAGATGGCGACCGCTCCACAGACCGCGGGCAGGGTGGCCACTCATCACCGCACCCCAGCCGGTGAGGGACGCAACCGTCGCTAGCGTTACGCGGCGACAAGGAGCTCCCAGCACCGGGCCCTGAGACAAGAACCAAGGTTTCCTACACATGTCCAAGGCACGTAGGCATCGCCGCGTTACCTTGATCACGTGAAGCGGATTTTCCCTCGGGGAAAACCCCTTGGACTTGAGCCACCACTGTAGGGGTCTCATGTACAGCAGGCCAAAAGGTATCACGTTGGACGCAGCTGCCATTAACCCCAATAGTTTCTGAAACTGCTTGACAGTGAGTGACTGGCCTTCTCTGACTCTCTTGACTACCGTGGGGATCGACTCGATCCGAGCAAGAGACAACCGTGCCTGCATCGTGGTCGAATCTCACACCATGCCCAGATAGGTAATCCTCTGTAATGGAGAAAGGACACTTTTCTTGGTGTTTAGTCTTAACCCCAAGTCCTTCATGTGAGCAAGAACAACATCTCAATTTCGAACCTCCATCTGCTCCGATTGAGCTAAAATCAACCAATCGTCGATATCATTTAGTATGCGGATGCCCTGGAGTCGCAGTGGAGCCAGAGCGGCTTCCACACACTTCGTAAAGTGCGGGGTGAGAGTGCTAGGCCGAAAGGAAGAACTCGGTATTGGTAAGCTTCGCCCCTGAAAGCAAACCTCAGGAACTTCCTGTGAGTGGGAAGGATGGAGACATGAAAGTACATGATAGACTTGTAGGTCTATCGTAACAAACCAGTCCTCAACCCGGACTCCCTGTCATGAGGAAGGACCACCTCGATGGCCTTCTTCCTCGAGAGAGTGTTCACTTCCTGTTCTAATACCAGAGCCTGCTCGGGGCCCACGAGTGTGGTAAAGA
Organism: Sinocyclocheilus anshuiensis; assembly: GCF_001515605.1. Classification (NCBI taxonomy): domain Eukaryota; kingdom Metazoa; phylum Chordata; class Actinopteri; order Cypriniformes; family Cyprinidae; genus Sinocyclocheilus; species Sinocyclocheilus anshuiensis. The sequence goes on along the minus strand of NW_015556067.1, from coordinate 50,157 downwards.
CCCCATTGAATGGTGGCGGAGGAGCGCCGAACTGAATGCGATAGCCTTTCTCTACAGTGTGCAGGACCCAACGAGATACATTTGGCAGTAGATTCAACGCTGCTAAATAATCTACTAAGGGAACCAGTCTCTCGAGACTGGGCTCTGGTGTACTTGTGGCTGCTAATTCGGTGCCCTGAAACGGAGGACCGGCAGGAGACGGCCGAACTAGCTGTTCTGGAGACCCCCGAAGGGGTAGCGAAGTCCCTGAACCTCTCAAGTCAGGGCCTTTTGGCCAAGGACTTCCTCTGAAGCACGACCCTCAGATCGGGCTTCGACTGCGAAGCCCTCGAACCAGAGCGCCGCTGACCTCGGTCCCATCACGGGGTAGCACGAGAAGCGACGCTCTGTTTTTGCTGCTCGTGGTATGAGGAGGAGGGGGTATGCCGCAGGAACGCCGCCGGCTGTTTATGGGCCTCCTGGTACCTGTCGACGACGGAATTGACACGTCGCCGAACAGGCCAGAAGGCGCAAGCGGGGCGTCCATGAGGAAGACCCTGTCATTTTCTTTAATATCTGACAGGGTCAACCATAAATGTCTCTCCGCTGCCACTAGAGCTGCCATAGACCGCCCAATGGCACATTTTATAGCTTCCTGGTCGCTACGTCGCCCGCCTATGACGTTTCGCCCTTCCATTGGACTGATTACACATGTGATTCAGAGCGTGGTCACGCTGGGGGTGTTCCCTTAGTGTCTTCGGACGCAGCTCGAGTTCCTGAAGGGGAACTATGTAGTTTCTAAATTTATTTTGTCATATTTCATAGCATATATTTTGTTTTGGTTTTGTCCTGTCATTAGTTCTCTGATCTCAGTGTTTTCTGGAGGCTCTGGCTCCGTCACGTCCTCAGACAAACGCCTCTGACTCGCCATAGAAAGCAGAATGAAGCTCCTGCTGAAGAAGAGCTGAAGACCTCCAAATACAACCTCATATGAGGAGCAACTGAATCTCAATCAACTTCAACAGTCTATCTGAAGACTTCATTAACTCATTAAACATTGTAACAGATTAATTCCTGAGTTGAAGTTAAAGGGATAGTTCACCCAAAAATTAATTCATTAATTACTCACCCTCATGCTGTTCCAAACCTGTGAGACCTTCGTTCATCTTCGGAACAGAAATTATGATATTTTGGATGAAATCCGAGAGCTCTCTGACCCTCCATAGACAGCAAGGGTCATGAAACTTTCAAAGTCCAGAAAGGTACCAAGAACATCGACAAAACATTCCACATGACTTCAGCTACGAGAATACTTTTGGTGCGCAAATAAAACAAAAATAACAAATTTATTCAACAATTCTTCTCCCCCGAGTTACCATCTACTGCCATTATCGAGATTAACACGACGCGTGATGCTGCTGACATAGAACATGCATGCGCTGCGCCTTGTTTACGAGCAGAGGAAAGCAAGCGCATGCGTTGTGTGTGTGCTGAATGCTCTGGGATGCTGCCCTGGAGTTTGTTTGAAGCGCAGAGAGCGCAACTTGGTTTTTGAACTGTGAAAATTACAATAAATACCCAGAGTCTCGATAAAGCCGACCCTGACTTCTTCCTTCCTTATCCGAACTACATCACAATCCTTGAGCTTGTCCAGAAAGCATCAGTCCCACAAGAAGAAACCACATGTGACAATTTTATCCAAAAGGACCTAAAATTATCTAATACGATCTCTTAGAATGTAGTTCTGAAAAAGATTAATGAGGCTAAGATATTTTAAATTATTTTGGATGAAACTTCAAATGTGTCACACTCACGAGCAAGTATCCTTTGTGGTCCGGTTTGTCCATCACATGCAAATAAAGGAGTGTTTCATCCAAGTGTGTCAGTTAAAAATCAACAACTGGCAGGACAACTGACTTGTTGGACATGATAATGGCCTTTCTTTCAGAAAATGGGTTGAATGCTGACATTATGTGGGGTAAAGCTTATGATGGTGCAACCTAGTGTTAGAGAAGACTGCTGAATCGAGTCCCCAATTTTTTATATATATTTAAATTTGAATTCTAGCAAGTGCCATGCTGCATTCATAGAAATGCAAAAGTTGTTATATGCTGGAGAGAAAACCTGGGAATTAAAACAGTGATCCACTAGGCCTGTCGAGAAAATGCTTTAAAAGCACAGCAGAGAGTCTTTTCTGCAGTTATGCAGCTGTTGGAAAAAAAAACTCAGACAACAATCCACCTGATCCAGCTGCCAGAGATGTTGTTTCAGATAATACATTTTGAGTTTATGCTTTCTTTGGAGGTGGCCAGCCCAGTCTTTCAGGAGGCTGCTGTTGCATCAGCTGCTCTTCAGCATAAAGATGTGGATCTGGCAGTGTCATACATAGTGGTGGAAGGAGTGCTAAAAAGGCTACTGGGACACTCAAGAACTAAGGGCAGCAAGTGAATTCAAGGTTGTGTTTAAAAAAGCAAAAGAGCAGGCTGGGGTTACTGAAATTGAGTTTCCTGACAAAATGCCTGGTGAGTCAAGACCCAGAAAATTACCGGCAAGGTATAAGTACAGTTGCAAGTCAACAGGATAATACCATCAACCTGGGAATTTGGAGGAGTTCTAGCAAACAAGGGTGTACTACACCTTTGTTGGTTACCATTACTCAAGAGATGGTCAGACAATTCACAGGAAAGGATAATAGTTCAACTGGCATTATCCTCAAAGGATTACACAGTCTGATCGTAGCATCCAAATAGTCAAGGAGTAGAACCTGGTGATGTTGAACTTGTCAGAACAGTTAGTAAGTCATATGGGATTGAGGCAGTGAAAGGTCTTCACGGAGCTTAAAGTATTTCACGCATCCTACTTCACCAAAAGTAATGTCTAGGAAATGCTAAAGTGCCTAAAAGACAATGAGATTGTATCTGTTTCCCCTCTCTTTCTGAACTCCTACAAATGTATGCAACATTACCTGTCTCCACTTCTATAGCTGAAAGGTCATTTTCAAAGGCAAAACTTGTGAAATCTAATCTTTGAAGTCTTTGTAATGAAGAGAGGCTCTCTGACCTACTGCTACTCTCCATCGAGCGTGACATTCCAATTAATCGTGGGGAAGTCATTCAAATACTTAAAAAGACAGCAAAAAGACAAATACTGGTTTAAATACAGTCAATTTATTTCATACATAAGTTTAATTTCTGTACAAAAAAAATGATTATGTTCATTGAACATTATTATATATATAATCATGCAGGAAATATTTTTTTTTAACTTATATTAAATAATATAATATATATAACAGGAAATATTTTTGATCAAAGGGGTTTGGCTGACAGAAAAAGTTTGGGAATCCTTGCCTCGTAAAACTGTATTTAAAATTATTAATGACCAAAGGCCTGTTCGCAACATGAGAGATAACTATGACAACTATAACGATAAAGCTTTCACAATCGTTCTAACTCTAACAATAATGATAACGGTACAGAGGAACAATATCATTGGATTCACTTGCAGTTTTTTTTTTCTCCCTAGCTGATGAACAATAAAAACTTTGACAGCCAATCTGAATCTATCTGACTTTAAAGAGCTCTAAGCATTTATCAAGCAATGAAACTGCAGTGCACTTAAACATAATGTTATTGTCAATGTAGATGCTAATATAGTTATTTTTCTTGGTGTGATCAGGCCTTAAAAGTTGTTTCAGTCCTCTACAGATATAAAAAGATGTGGCTGCTACAGAAGGGTATAAGAAAAGAGTCACAGATATTGATTTAGTGAAGTGAAGTAAAGTGAAGTGAAGTGACGTGTGGCCAAGTATAGTGATACATACTCAGAATTTGTGCTCTGCATTTAACCCATCCAAGTGCACACACACAGTAGTGAACACACACACACCATGAACACACACCCGGAGCAGTGGGGAGCCATATTGCTGCAGCGCCCGGGGAGCAGTTGGGGGTTTGGTGACTTGCTCAAGCAGGGGCAGATTTAGTGAATTGGGGGCCCCAGGCAAAATACAGGAATGGGGCCATATTCATTTGCACACATTTTCCTAGATCAACCTTGGGGTTCCTTTTTTTGTTGTGATGCTTGCTGCTGCACAATGGCTTCCCATAGTTGTGTCCAATGTTTATACATTTTTCATGTACAAGTTATAATGGCTTTCTTTCATGTTGTAGACCACATAAATAACAACTGATTTACAGTTGAGATACAGGTTTTCACAAAAAAATATATATATAAAATGATAAACCTCACAATTGAGCGTTTAAACCAGGGGTGAGCCAGAAGTATAACTTATTATATTAATTTTAAACGGGGTTATGTGGGTGGATTTTCACATTGGTCTGAACAAAAACTACACACTGGATTATTGAAAATGAACATCCATTCTCTGCCAGTAGGAGGCGCTTTTGGAACATCAGAAATATAGAATGAGAAAAGTGTGAAAAAATATAACCTATATTGACGAGGAAAGTCCACTGAGTTACCAGCTTAAGCCTGTGTGCAAAGGCTGTCTAATTCTAAACTTTAAAATACATTTATTTTTAGTTGTTTTAACTACACATTTAAATAAAACTGAAAAAATAATGAAAAGGCAATTATACATTTGCACACCTAAGGATTATATCAACCAAAAAAGTAACTGCGTATGTGTCCACTACTTGGTTCCTTCTCATAAATGAGTAAGCGGCATTTAAAACAATTATAAACATATAATGCACACTGTTTCTCAATATTATTTACAGCTTCAGATGCATGATATTTTCATCTCCTTCAAGCAGGATACACAAAAAGCACGTTCAACTTCGAAGGACGTTGTCGTGGTAATAAACACCATAAACAGCAATCATTCATGTGTCAGCGCTTAATGCGTATCTCCTATGAAAAGCATTTTAGTGGGCCCTTGGCTTTTGGGGGCCCAAGGCGGTCGCCTACCTTTGCCTAATGGGTAAGTCCGCCCCTGAGCTCAAGGGTCTCACCTCAGTCATGGCACTGAGGGTGGACGAGAGCACTGTACATGCACTCCCCCCACCTACAATACCTGCCAGACCTGAGACTCGAACCCACAACCTTCGGGTTACAAGTCAGGCTCTCTAACCATTAGGCCTCGACTGCCCCCTATTTAAAGAGCATTAAACAGATGTAAATTTGAACACTCACCTGATACAGTCAGTGTAACAGCAGCACTGGTGTCTGATCTCTGTGAGTCTGATCTCTCTCCTCTACAGCTGTAGTTACCACTGTAAGAAACATAATAAGCTCTGAATCTGAACTCTGCTGCTGTTGTTCTGTACGTATCGTGAGGGTCTCCATCTTTAAACCAGCTGTATGTCCACTGAATGTTTCCTCCTCCCTCTATGTCACATGTGAGAGTGACTGTCTCTCCTCTGAACACACGCTGATCTGGAGTCACCTTCACTACAGGTTTTGGTCTTTCTGTATTAATACACATATGAGTAGACATTGATGAAACATCGTCACAATATAATGATTGTGGTTATGAAAGCACAGTTAAGAGATCACTAATCACTGAATTAACCATGATGATCGATGCAATGAAATCCAGGCAGACGAGCAATGCTTATTTACATCAGAGATCACATTTGAATAAGGAAAAACTACATTTATTAAAATGTAAAAATATAGTGATAACAAATGAATCAAATAACTGTTAAAATTGTTAAAGCAAATAAGTTTCAAGATCTGATAGTATTATATCTAAAATATTGTATCTAATAGACAAAGTTTGTGAAGATCAGAGTATAGGGAAAGAAAAGCCCAAAATAAGTAGAATATTTGCAGAAAGCAAAGAGAGGAAGGAGATAATAAAAAAGAAAAAGATGCCCCCAGTCTTCTGAAACGAAATATTTTAAATGCTGTGCCTACGTGACAGGAAGGGACTAGGGAAAGTACCTATTAAAGTTGTATGTACTTTTCTTGCAACCCACTCATGACAAAATATACCATGGTCCTTGTAAAGCACACAGAATAACTTAAGCAATTGTGGCTTTAACACCTTCAGGGAGAATATAGCAAAATAAGCATAACTTAGGTTTGCAGACACTACTATAAGTATTATCACTTGTGTCTGTTTTCTTTGTTTGTCTTGTTTTTTTGTTGTTTGCTTATTAATCCTTATTTTGCAGTTGGATCAAACCTTTGCTCATCTCTTTTTTTTACCCAGCAAACAATAAGTACTTAAAAGAAAAGACTATATATACCATTCAAACTTTTTTTAACTGACCTAGAAGAAAAACAAAAATGGAGTGTGAATGATCTGGTAATTGTGTGTTTCATGGATGGATTTATCATCTTAACTGAAGGACTCACTGATCCAAATGTTTGAATTTATATCAGTGGGAAGAAGGTGATTTTGAACACACAGTACTGGTACCACATTAATTTGTCTCACTGCAGTTTAAAGTCCATGTTGGCATTAAAGCTGTTCAACAGCTCCTATTCTGGCAGGTGGGAATGATTTTCAAACCGTAGTTTATTGAAGGAGTTGACAAGGTAATAACTCAAGAAACTGAAAACCTGTCAAACTTCTATAGCTGTCTATTCTCAGTCTATTGTCTCTAACAAGCCTTTCAATTAAACCCATAGTGAATGAATATTCCTAAGCATAGCTGATGAAGATCTCAATGGCACGCCGTCATTATGTACAGTGAAAATTAAAAATGGAGTCAGTCTTTTCTGTGTCTCTGCAGAAAAACCTTATAAGCAAACAAAAATCTCACTCTATAACTAATTTCTGTTTTATACAGTAGACTATGATATTTTGCCATGAATGTGACTGAACTACTTTCCAATCGATCGATCAATTGATTGATTGATCAATTGATCAATCGATTGATTGATTGATTGAATAAATTGCAGAAATAGTGTTTTAGCAGCATGACTACCATTCTACCTACAAAGACAGTTGATCCTGTGAAGATGCAAAATAAATACATAAAACAATAGCAAAGAGACAAATGTCATGTATCTATGACAAATAAACTACTACAACGCAATTCACAATTGTTTAATAAATAAAATATACTGCAGTACGGCACAGTACCTTGAGTGAGTCCAGAGTGGATGAAGCACATCAGCACTGAAAGCAGAAGAAACACAGAGATGAAGCATCTCAATTCACTCAACACAATGCAAATTGACAACGGAGAATCAGTTTGATCCACTGAGGTTCACAACATACAACACACGACGATATTCTCATCAACCAATGTGACTTCTTTAGTTTTTCTTTCCTTGCTTTGTGTTTGTTTATGAATGTATGTATTAGTTTAGCTCTGTCTTTTTTGTATTCTGCTTTTCTATTTGTATAACTATTCATGTTCCATCAATTTTGTATCATTCCCTCTTCTTGTTTACCACGTTTGTTTAATGAAATCAATGTTTCACACCAATTATTCTTCACTGGGACATAAACAGCATAAACAACATCTGCAAAGTTACGACACTCAAAGTTCAAACAAAGGGAGATATTTTATTTGACAGAATTCGCTTTTTAAGGCCTACAACAAGCGGCTGGTAGGGACTACAACGAGCTTCTTCCTGGATTTGTGACATCACAAACCCTAAAATTTACATAAACCCTGCGCCCGGGAACACGCAACAAAGGGGATGAGGCCATGTTGGGCTGCTTTAGAGAAGAGGAAGAGTTGTTGTAGTAGAGTGTTGTTGCCAGGCCGTTGGAACGCTGTTATTTTCATCCCAATTGCAGGTCCTCTTTGTTCTGCCTTCCTAGGGATGCTGGACTTAGTGAACAATGGTTACATTTTATTTTTTACTCGGTGCCTGAAAATTATAATCCCAATATAGCTTTATGTGCTGCACATTTTACGGAAGACAGATTCCTCAATCAACATGAGTTCAATACCAGTGTTGTGCCCAATTCTGACCCCCTGCCAGATTATTACGCCACTAATATTGGTATTTTCAGGAGTAGGTTTGGGGGAGGGGTGAGGATTTGCGCAAAAGCTTGTCCAAATAGATGGAGCAGAAGCGTTTGTTTATGGGCCACAACCTGTAAGTATGTTTTATTCTTTGTTGATGTGTTTTCCATTAATAGTTTCTATGTTAATTTGATGTTGTAGCAAGGACATAAAAAAGGGCAATGCTGTTTGGCTCAGCTAGCCAGTTAACTAAATGCTTTAAGATGGTTTAGATCCTACCTGTCCGATCGCTACCACCTTGTTCATTTAAATGGGGAGTCATCTCAATTATCACCAGTAAAATATGGAGTGCCACAAGGATCTGTCCTAGGTCCTCTGCTATTTTCGATATACATGTTGCCCCTTGGTAATATTATTAAAAAATACGGGATTAGTTTCCACTGTTATGCCGATGATACTCAACTATATATCTCAACAAGACCAGATGAAACTTCTAAATTATCTAAGCTAACAGAGTGTGTTAAAAATGTAAAAGATTGGATGACCAATAATTTTATCCTATTAAATTCGGATAAGACAGAGATATTACTTATTGGACCAAAAGACAATACACCGAATCTCGTGGATTACAATGTCTGGTCAGAGGAGAACTGGCCCCCCGACTGAGCCTGGTTTCTCCCAAGGTTTTTTCTCCATTCTGTCACCGATGGAGTTTTGGTTCCTTGCCGCTGTCGCCTCTGGCTTGCTTAGCTGGGGACACTTCATTTCCAGCGATATCGTTTACTTGATTCCAAATGATTGCAAAGATACTATTTAAACTGAACTGAGCTGTATGTTGACATCACTGAATTCAATGATGAACTGTCTTTAACTGAAAAATTAGTGTTTACTATTGTAATTTTGCATTATTGACACACTGTTTTCCTAATTAATGCTGTTCAGTTGCTTTGACACAATCTGTATTGTTAAAAGCGCTATATAAATAAAGGTGACTTGACTTGACTTGACTAATTCGTCAAATGCCTACAAACAATCTTTTTTTTGTAATCCCACCAGTGAACTTCTAATGTTGGTGTCTATGTGATCAGTGTAAATTATTCTTTGATTAAGCCGGGCTCACACTACAGGAGTCTTAGGTCGGTTCACAATGCTGAAACGTCAATGACGATCTGCTGCGTGAGATCACGTGAGGTGTTCACTCGTGCATGATAATCTTAATACAATCTTGTAGTCTGTGATGTGCCACGATTTTCTGATCTTGTAGTGTGTGCGTTAAGATTTGAGGGAAGGAAATCTGCAAAGATTTCATAATCGGTTAGGATTTTAAAACTCCTGTAGTCTGAGCCTGACTTTTTTTAATGTTTTTTTTTTTTTAAAGTTTTTATATAGTGTTTACCCACATGCTTGTTTAGCTACAGGCATGCTAAATATGGTTCTGTGTTTGACTTGGGCACTGTAGTAAAGCCATGATGATTAGTCTTCGTAGTGGGCTCATAGTTCTGGCGACTAAAGCTTTAATAAGGATAAAACAGTATATCAAAATATAACATAATGCAGTAGCATTTACAAATAACAGCATATCCAAAACGTATGAGACAACTACAAAAAAATAACAAAAAAACATACAGTTCTGAAACGTCCTGTAAGAGGGTTCTACTTGATCTTTTTCAGTAATATTCTCTAGATCTGGTTCAGGCTCAAATTGACAAGGCAATATTTACACTATTGTTTACAATACACCGGAGCACATGCAACTACCCGTAATGGTAAGGGGCATGTGTGTCTGGACAACGTGCACTAGGCAATTAGCGAATCACAACACACTGGGCCAACTAACCAATCTCAGCCCATTGCATATTTCTGAGGGAGGGGCTTCATAGAATCAGGAACTCAACAGACCGTTTTTAGCTGAACGGAAACAGCTGTGTACAATAAAGGTAAAATATGTGAAAAATAATGTGATATAAAAAAAAAGCATGAACATGTTACACTGCACCCCCTAAACACAATCAAGCCTTCGAAAATAGCTGATTGACCACCTCTTTAATAGTGACTTTACAGATCTCAGACTTTACAGACTTTATCTCGTATATGGATTTAACATCTATATTAAGATAAACAAAGTTTGGTTCTACACCAGAAACACAAACTATCTATAATGCTTACAAGAATAGGCTACATCCTAAAATATAATTAGAAGTAAAATTATCATCAAGCTACATTTGAAAATGTATGTAATTATTAATGTATTCGCTTACCCACTTTAAATCATCATTGAGTGCTTGTAATAACTTCCGATTGTAATCTATAGTTGATTTTGATTAATAAGCAGACACATGCACTCTTTGTGTTTAATAACGCTACACTGCTAATATTTGTCATAAACATCCTTTATTGCTATAAAAATACCATGAGCTGCATACAAAACACATATAGAAAATATATTGTCATAATCATATGTCTATTTGCTTTCATATTTCATGTGTAGAAAAAGAGTGAACATGCTCTGACTCATAACACTCGCGCACGTGGAAGAAAACGGACGGTGCTCTACAGATCGCATAATTCAGTGGGCAATTAATAGAAATGTTATTCTGTATAAAGATCATGTGAGAATACATCTGTTCTCAAATACCAACGATAACAAGAACTCAGCATCCACTCCGGGATACTCTTCTTCTGTGTTTGTTTACACTAGTTTTCGAAACAGCGCCAGCCACTCTTGCCTTTTTGTGCAACAGCAGCTGCTCCGGTCACGTGATCCTAGCTAAAATCTTATTGGACGGCCCGTGTTTTCGCTTTACGAAACTGAAAAGATTCATCAGACTGGTTCGAAAAAAAAACGCGAAACCGAAACATTTTCGGTTTCGCGAATGTTCGCGGTCTATGTGGAAGCATCCATAGAAATCTATTGTTTTGTTCCAGCGCGTCATCGCGTTCATTTAGCTTTTTCGCGCTCAGTGTGGAAAGGCCTTTAGGGTTTTTTACACAAAGTATATGATGCAAAAAGGAGATCCAGACAGACAAGTCGATGCAGATTAATTAAAATGTATTTATAATGTTTTTTAATCATCAAATAAATCATAAATGATAATAAATTACCAAAACAATGACTGAATTAATGAAACTGAAAAATAATATGTTTAATAACCATAATAGATAAATCCTCTTACAATATTTCTAAGTATTTCTGAGTAGGGTTAACGATTAATTGCATTTGCGATAATATTGCGATATGAAAAAACGTGATTTTTCAAATCGCAGAGGCTGCAATTACACTCAGTCACGTGACACGCAAGAGTAAAGAGGTGTGTTCGACTTGAAGATTGATTGGTGTATGACATCAAAGTACGGTGAGAGAAAGCATAAGGAGACGCCCGCGCTCTCTAATAGCTCTCACAGTACTTTGATGACACACACCCATCGGTCTAAGCAGCGCTGCTTCAAGTCGAGCGCGGGCCATCAGCAGAAAAAGAAAATAAATAAAACAGTAAACAGCCAAAGGACATAAATTAGAATGGGAGATGGATCGGTTTGTGAAAGGGAAGAGAAAAGCCATAGATGAAGTCGCACAGACCCAGGCAGATGCTGGTCATTTAAAAGCTAAATGCAGAAAAACTTAGAATGGGAGATGGATTGGTTTGTGAAAGGGAAGAGAAAAGCCATAGATGAAGTCGCACAGACCCAGGCAGCTGCTGGTCATTTAAAAGCTAAATGCAGAAAATATGACGAGGCATATCTTGCTATCGGCTTCACTCACCGTGTCTATACAGGACGCTACAGTTGTCGCATCGCACCGCAACAGCTCGCTACAGAAAAGAACATTTTTGTTTAATCTATCTAATATTGTGTTGGTCATACTATACAATGATTTATAGCATGTCTTTGTTGACAATAATACAGAACATAAAGAGCTTTAAAAAATAATTGCATATTCAATTGCAATCGCAATATTGGGGTAAAAAAATTGCGCAATTAGATTATTTTCCAAAATCGTTCAGCCCTATTTCGGAGTAAAACAATTCTACCTACAGACAGCAAAACAGGCCTGCTAGAGCAATGAGAATGAGACAGGGTCAGAAGCAGAATAAGTGTCTAAGGCAGGAAACTCATACATTATTATACCCGAGCTAAAATTTGATAAGAAAAGGGTAAGCTCCTATGTCTCTGCACTTGGTTCAATAGGGGTCACAGTGAACTCATCAGGGTTGCACCTAAGTTGCAAACTTAAACAGACATTGTGGTTTTTGACACCTTTGGACCCCCAAAACGAGTTAGATGCGTTATGTTCTTGACACTTTGCAAAAACAAAGATAAGACACAATATAGATTCGCTGAACTGACAAGAACATAGGAAGGACAACCTAACTCTAAAATTGTTGACACAAAGAAGATCATCAGAATCAAAGTTTAAATGAGATAAGCTTAAGTAAGTATTCTTGGCAAAATACAAACACAGATTAATAGTAAAATCAGAAAATGTATTAATAAAGTAGAACATAGATATGTCTAAATGAATAAGCATGGATTATGGATATCATACCAAATAAATCAATCAAAATACAAGTCAAAAGAAATAAAAGCAAAACATGACGTCAATTCTTATGATTATAGAGAATAATGAAGAATAATGATAAATCATGAATACATATGTGAGTATATGTTTTTCTTTTTCTTTTCACATACACCAGTATTTTAAATGAACCAAACCCAGTTCAGTAAAAAGTGAATCAGAAAGGGAACCAGTGGTGAGTGACCTCAGTGCTTTAGGTGTTCACAATGTTAATGGATTTAATAGAATCATAAAAGGACCCAAAATTATGTGGTCTAAGTATGTTTCAATTGTAGGTCATTTTAGCAGGTCTGAGATCATTTGGGGTGTTGACATATGCATGATATATCGGATTAAGACCGTTTGGAGTGCTCAAATAAATTAGGTATAAAAACACCCTTAAACAATTAAACCAAAAAAAAAAACAGACACAAGTGGCATTTAAGAAATATAGCACAAGCAGAGTTTTCACTCAAAAAATTCACAAAATTAAGTTATGAAACCATAAATATGTTGTTCAAAATTAAGACCAAAGATACTTTTTGATTGTCAAGCGTTAGTTGAACATGTTTAAATTTTAATGTAATGAACTACAGCTGTGGTTTTTCTGCAAAGAACATAAGCAGAACTGACTTCACACATCCGCTATAAATGACATCGAAACAAACTGGTTAAATTGAAAAGGTGACTCAGTAAAGTCACAAATCATTTTCAGTAAGAGAGGTAGAGAGAATGGAAAGTGACAGAGAAACTTGTGTGTTTGGCCACTGTTCTCCAACTTTCTGAGTCTCTTATGGACTACAACAAAACCAAGCAACAGCACATGTCCACAGGGCCTCCATCTTTCACATGCAGCACAGATAAGATAAATGCATGTTTTCTGAAAAAATCTGTATCTGATCCTCAAGTAACATATCACCTCCTACACACAGCACAATCATTCATTTATCTTCAGCTGAATACTGTTTTAAAAGCAGAAAACCAAACAGAATATAGTGTAGGATATAATGAAATACTCACAGAGTATGAGAGGCAGTGCACCGGACCCCATACTGACACATTAATGTTTGCTAAATCAGACATTTCCTGTGTTTCACATTTTCAAGAAGAGATGAGGGAGGAGACAAAACTGTACACAAAAATACATTAAGCAATAGAAAAAGAGATCAATTCTAAGATATTTAGCTTCTCTTTTATTGCATGACATTGTTAGAGCTCTGTTTCTGATGATGGGGGTTGGTGTTAAAAAACTGTGTTATAATAACCCCTACACATACAACTCATTATATACACTATAAACACTTTAAAGGAGACAGACATGTAGATGTGTGTGAAAGATGTTTTCTCTGTTTTGGAGGGATGGTTATTTTTAAATCACTCTATTTATTGCATCAGAATGTGTTAATACTTTAAGGGTGGGTAATTTTCAGTTGTTTATTGCAACAATACATAACTACAATAACTTTGTCTAGTGCTCTTATAAAAGTTTATAGCATGATTTGTGAAAATTTAACTATACTGAATGACATAGCATAGATTTCTTCATGGCTAGTTTTTGCGTATTTCATTTCATTCTGTAATCTACTTGTTCTACAGATCAGTGTGTACTAGTGTTAAATGCTACTGTTTTTTTTTACAGCATTGATAAAGTTTATGACAGATAATATAATGATAATTTTTGCGTTTCCCTTACCGAATGTCATATCCTGTCAGCAAAAACCTGTCCATGGGCTTTTTTGATTGCTTTCAGTTTAAGTGCAGGCGATGTAGTGTTGCCAGATTTTGATACTAAAACAAACTAAAAATAGATAATATACCGAAATTATTTCCAATCTTTTGCAAATAAGATAAGATATCGCTGACTCTAAACTGCAACTTCCTACTTTATTAACTTTCTAAAGTATTAAATTAAGTGGAAAGGACAAGTCCAAAACGCTTATAATAGCTGGATCTGGCAACACGGAGGCTGCGCAGCTTTCTCAAGCCTCGTTCACTCAGCTAGCGTCTCGCAGTGATCATTTTCATACCAGGGAGGCTAAACATTCTTGCATACTGTCTAAATTGAATTATACATGTCATGCAGGCATTCATATGAGGAGTTTAACAGCAAATTAGTCATTCAAAGATCAAATTTTATTTTTGAACATGACAAATTTACAGAGGTCCGGATGGTGGCCTCATAGCTGGTTACGGGCCTGCTCACAGAGAAGTTCCTCCAGTAATTGTCCTTGCACTTCATTATTTTGTTCGTTCACACTGTCAAGGCCACACGCAGTACGGACAGACCAGTGAATACTAAGTAAAATCATGACGTGACTCCTAATGTAGACCTACTTATGTAAGTCCTGATCTTATTTGAGTTATTATCTTGTCAACAATTGCAGTGTGCCTAGTTAATGGCAACTAAGCTGCTTTTACATAGAGACTGATATAATGAACAAGTAATCAGGGGCGGACTTACCCATTAGGCAAAGTTAGGCGACCGCCTTGGGCCCCCAAAAGCCAAGGGCCCCCTAAAATGCTTTTCATATAGGATATGCGCATTAAGCGCTGACACGCGAACGTTTGCTGATTACGGTGTTTATTAACACGACAACCATCTGAGTCAGTGGCGCCTGCAGGTGTACGGCTGTACGCACTGTGAGTACCGTGAGCACTCAGACTGACCTGAGATTTGCCCCGCAAACATTTCAGCAGTTATTATAGGCCTGTGTCTCCCGTATTTCTGTCGACTGAACCAGCCATGCCATTAGTTATGAATTTATCAGTCTTTTGCATGCCAAAGTCAATTTCTG